>NC_041384.1:500896565-501038892 GCF_002162155.2 Triticum dicoccoides
CGTGGTGTTGCCTCTGGATGAACAGGACCTCGATCGATCGAGCCGGTTGGGGCTGGATGAACAGGACCCCGTGGTGGGCTGGATGAACAGGACCACCCCGTGGAGGGCAGGATGAACAGTAGACGGTGGAGGGCAGGATGAACAGTAGCCCGTGGAGGGTGGTTGAACAAGAGCCTGTGGAGAGGGATGGTTGAACAGTAGCCGGTGGAGTAGCGTGTGGTGGAGGCTGGATGAACAGGAGCCCGTGGATGAACAGTCGCAGGTGGAAGCTGGAGGAGGTCGACGGTGGATGAACAGTAGCTCGTGGAGGCTGGAGGGGGTCGATGATGGAGATGAACAGTATCCCGTGGAGTCCTGTTTTGCGGTACGCCACACCCCTGCCGATGAACAGGACCCCCGTTTCGACCGTAGCGCTCCAACACAAGTCCGTTTCATCCGTTTTGCGGTACGCCACACCCCTCCCAATCAACAGGACCCCCGTTTCGACCGTAGGAGGTCCGTTTCCTCCGTTTTGCGGTACGCCAGACCCCTCCCGATCAACAGGATCCCGTTTCGAACGTGGCCGGACGAACACAAGGCCGTTTCCTCCGTTCTACGGTACGCCAGGCCTTGTTTCCATCGCCTGTTCCGTCCAAGCCCTCCCGATGAACACGACTCATTCCGTTGCCTCCCCATGAACACGACGCATTTCGTTGCCTCCTCATGAACACGACGCATTTCGTTGCCTCCCCAGGAACACGAGGACGACACTGTTTCTCCGTTCCGACCTAGCCATGTACACGAGCCCTGGCCGTACGTATGCGCGAGTAGGCGTTCGAGACCCCGCCCGTATGTACACATACGTGGCCGTATTTTCTTTCTTGCGCCCTGGCCGCTGTACGTATGTCTACATGCTACGTGCGTGCCTCTACATCAACCAGTATATATGTACGTACACATTTGCGACCAGAATGACAACGCTACATACGCTTCGACCAGGTGGGTCCCGACTGTCAGGCACTTCCTTGCGTGCAAAGATGTAGTTGGTGGGTCCCAGTAGTCAGGGGCAAACGTTTTTTCGTGGAATATGGTGGCCCGTCCGGTGGGTCCCCGCTGTCAGGTGGAGGTATAATTTTTTTGCACGTAATAAGGAGGCACTTCCTTGCTGCAGCCGTGGACCCAGCTGTCAGTGTCTCCACGCACAGTACTCTTCCGATGGAAGTCGGTCGTTGACCACATTGACCACGCCGCGCCGAGAGCACCACGGCGGTGGAGGACTATGAGGCCTAGGAAGGGGATGACGCGGAGCCGGGGAAGACGCGGCAGTGGAAGCCCGCGCGGAGAGGAGTACGAGGGTTCACTGGTTCGGCTGCGGTGTGAGGCTGTCATCACCGCAGGGCCTGGCCAGTGGTGGGAATAGTAGGGGGCAGTGAGGCCTCTGCGGTAGCAGAGCCGGCCATGGGAGGCAGGAGCATGCGGCACGAGCGGCGCTGCTTTGGGCGGCTGGAGCAAGAAGACGAGAGGTTGAAGAAGCACTATGGCCGTTGGATGGACATCGTACGGTCACTTGAGCTAGAATCATTCATATTGACTAAGTTGACAAAGCCCTTCGTCCCCGTCAACTTAGTAGGCCCACAAGTCAACCTCCCACCAAGGTGGGTCCCAGCTAGCCGGGGGAGTATTCATTTTTTTGTGCGTAATAACGAGGCACTTTTGGTGGGTTCGAGCTGACAGCGGGGGGAACATTTTTTTCACGAAATACGGTGGCCCGTCCGGTGGGTCCCAGCAGTCAAGGGGAAACGATTTTTTTTTTGCAAAATACTGGTGGCCCGTCGAGTGGGTCCCCGCTGTCACGTGGAGGAATAATTATTTTGCGCGTAATAAGGAGGCACTTCCTTGCTGCGGCCATGGACCCAGCTGTCAGCATATCCACGCATAGTACTCTTCCGATGGAAGTCGGTCGTTGACCACATTCACCACGCCGCGCCGAGAGCACCACGGCGGTGGACGACGGCGAGGCCTAGGAAGGGGACGACACGGAGCCGAGGAAGACGCGGCAGTGGAAGCCCGCGCGGAGAGGAGTACGAGGGTTCACTGGTTCGGCAGCGGTGTGAGGCTGCCGTCGCCGCAGGGCCTGGCCAGCGGTGGGAATAGTAGGGGGCGGCGAGGCCTCTGCGGTAGCAGAGCCGGCCACGGGAGGCAGGAGCATGCGGCACGACTGGCGCTGCTTTGGGCGGCTGGAGCAAGAAGACGAGAAGTTGAAGAAGCACTACGGCCGTTGGATGGACATCATACGGTCACTTGAGCTAGAATCATTCATATTGACTAAGTTGACAAAGCCCTTCGTCCCCATCAACTTAGTAGGCCCACAAGTCAACCTCCCACCAAGGTGGGTCCCAGCTAGCCGGGGGAGTATTCATTTTTTTGTGCGTAATAAGGAGGCACTTTTGGTGGGTTCGAGCTGATAGCGGGGGGAACATTTTTTTCACAAAATACGGTGGCCCATCCGGTGGGTCCCAGCAGTCAGGGGGAAACGATTTTTTTTTGCAAAATACTGGTTGCCCGTCGGGTGGGTCCCCGCTGTCAGGTGGAGGAATAATTATTTTGCGCGTAATAAGGAGGCACTTCCTTGCTACGGCCGTGGACCCAGCTGTCAGCGTATCCACGCATAGTACTCTTCCGATGGAAGTCGGTCGTTGACCACATTCACCACGCCGCGCCGAGAGCACCACGGCGGTGGACGACGGCGAGGCCTAGGTAGGGGACGACGCGGAGCCGGGGAAGACGCGGCAGTGGAAGCCCGCGCGGAGAGGAGTACGAGGGTTCACTGGTTCAGCAGCGGTGTGAGGCTGCCGTCGCCGCAGGGCCTGGCCAGCGGTGGGAATAGTAGGGCGCGGTGAGGCCTCCATGGCAGCACAGCCGGCCACGGGAGGCAGGAGCATGCGGCACGACCGGCGCTGCTTTGGGCAGCTGGAGCAAGAAGACGAGAGGTTGAAGAAGCACTACGGCCGTTGGATGGACATCGTATGGTCACTTGAGCTAGAATCATTCATATTGACTATGTTGACAAAGCCCTTCGTCCCCGTCAACTTAGTAGGCCCACAAGTCATCCTCCCACCAAGGTGGGTCCCAGCTAGCCGGGGGAGTATTCATTTTTTTTGTGCGTAATAAGGAGGCACTTTTGGTGGCTCCGAGCTGACTGCGGGGGGAATGTTTTTTTCATGAAATACGGTGGCCCGTCCGGTGGGTCCCAGCAGTCAGGGGGAAATGATTTTTTCGCAAAATACCGGTGGCCCGTCCGGTGGGTCCCCGCTGTCAGGTGGAGGAATAATTATTTTCCGCGTAATAAGGAGGCACTTCCTTGCGGCTGCCATGGACCCAGCTATCAGCCTCTCCACGTACAATACTCTTCCGATGGAAGTCGGTCGTTGACCACATTGACCACACCGCACTGAGAGCACCATGGCGGTGGACGACGGCGAGGCATAGGAAGGGGACGACGCAGAGCCGGGGAAGACGCGGTAGTGGATGCCCACGCGGAGAGGAGTACGAGCGTTCACCGGTTCGGCTGCGGTGTGAGGCTCCCGTTGCCACAGAATAACAGGGAGTGTGGGTGAGTAGAGGGATGCCCTGGCCAGCGGTGGGAGTAGTAGGGGCGTTGAGGCCTGCGCGGCAGCTGTCGGATTTCGGGTTCCGGCAGACCCTTGAGGTTCGAACACTGGGGTGCGCGCGGAGATCTCTCCCCTATTGATCTACGTCCGATCCTCTCGTGCAAACTAAGATGAAAAATGATGAACAACACAAGACACACGAGGTTTATACTGGTTTGGGCCACCGTTGTGGTGTAATACCCTACTCTAGTGTGTGGTGTGGTGGATTGCCTCAGGGGCTGATGATGAATAGTACAAGGGAAGAACAGCCTCGCGAGATGTGTTCTTGAGCTGGTGCAATGAACTGCTTGGGTGAGTTCCGTCGCCTCTCTTTCTTCTGGGTGTCCCCCTTCCTTTGTGGAGGCTAGCTCTATTTATAGGGGCCCTGGGCCTCTCCCCGAATAATTGAGCGGGAAGGGCGCCAACAATTGGCCATTTTGAAGGGGAACATCTAGTACAAGTTATCCTGACCAAAGGTGGTATTCGGCTGCCAAAAGTACTGGTGATGACGCCGTCTTGGGCTCCATGGTGACATCCGTCCTGCCGCTCTACTGGTCTTGGTCTCGTTGCACCGGAATGGCAACCTTTGCCTGATGCCTTGGCCTGTGCTTTCCCCCTTTGCACCAAAGGGGAAACAAGGACCCTGTGCAGGCCGGCGCCCGCCTGGCACCCGCCTGGCCTTGATCGTCATGGCTTGTGTCATGGGATCCTCGCGAGGTACCCTTGCATTAATCTCTCCACCTCCTTGCGAGCCTGCCTGATGAGGCCGCTTCTGAGGAAGCTTCCTGTCGTCCGCCCCGCGAGGCTTGGCCCCTCGCGAGGGTCTTGAGCTTGAGCTGATGAAGATGGGCCGCGCTGGGCCCCCACTTGAGCCATGCCGCAGGCCGCAGGCAGGCAAGTCTGGGGTCCCCCATTCCCAGAACACCGATAGTAGCCCCCGGGCCAAGGCGCGCGCGTGCTTGGCTTAGCAGAGAAGCGAAGGGGCAAGCGCGAAGCGCCGCGGGCCCTAACAGCATGCGGCCTTGGGCGCCGCGTGGCGGTTGATTGGACGTGGGTGTCTGCACTTCCCACGATGCCTCGGCAACTGCACGACTGACAAAAGGGGGTGCCCGGGCCAGGCTTACTTGCCCTGCTCTCGTCCGTCTTGCCCTAGATCCCCTTTCTCGCTTTCCTCCTTCTTGCTCTTGAAATCCTCCAGATCCGTCTCAATCCTTCGCATTCGGCACGCCATGGCGACTCGCAAGTCCCCGGTTGATGCTTGGTACTCGCCGGCCCTGGATTCCCCGAATTTGTCGGAGAAGAACCTCGCCCTTGCGCGCCTGATGACGATGGCGCGGGGCAGTGAGGGGGCGACTGTGCTCAAGGTCGGCTCCGACCAGCCTGAGGGCAAGGGGAGCACCTTCTACCCGTTCTTCGTGAGCGCCATTGTCGCCGGTCTGGTGCCTCCTTTCTCTGAGTTCTTCTATGCCGTCCTCCGCCAATACAACTTGCAGGCCCTGCATCTCCACCCCAACTCTGTCCTTCTCCTGGCGATTTTCGCCTACTATTGCAAGGCCCATGTTGGTGTGAAGCCCTCGGTGGCCTTGCTACGCCACTTTTTTTCCCTCCGGGTTTCCGGCGCTCAAGTCTCCGCATGCGCGAGCTTCATTGCATACTCCAGCTCCAGCGCCATCTCGAAGCCTGGGAAGAGGATTGAAGGCTACCAGAGCAAGTGGGTTATGATGGATGTCGGGCGCCTCCATCCTCGGCTGGTATTGCCCATGGGGCAACCTAAGTCCGTTGACGCATGGTCCCGGGCGGAGCTCGTCGACCCTTGTGCGAAGGCGGTGTTGAGGAGGATGAACGCGGACCTGAGGCCAAGCAACTTGGGGGCGGCGAAGCTGACCGGGGCCACGCTCCTGAGGGAGTTCTTGGAGCACCGGGTGGCTCCGCTCCAGGAGCACTCGCTCCCACTGTGGAGGCATGGAGGAGCAGACGTCGCCCTGCGCCTGAGCTCCAAGGCCCTGACCGACGAGGATCTGACTGCGGCCCTCCATTCCTTGGTTGGGGGAGACGTGGCGAGCCCTGTGGGCGCCCCCGTCCCCCTGTTCCTTCGTGACGACTGGGAGCAGGTGGTGAACGCCATGCCCACCTTCAATGGTGAGGGGCTGGTGCCCGCGGCAGCTCCCGAAGATCTGACGGTGTTGGCGATGGTGAACTTGTCCTCCGGCAGCTCCAGTTGGGGAAGAAGAGGCGGAGGAGGAAGCGTACGACTCGGAGGAGACTGGCGAGGATTGGGGGAGTCCTTCCCTCGGCGCAGGTCCCAGGCCCTCCGCTCCATGCCGGACGACAACGAGGCTAGCGCCAGGCGAGGAAGGGAGGGCTCTTCCTCGGTCACGAGGAAGGGCAGGTCGAGCCTGGTTCGCTCAGAGTCTGCTCTGGTCCCTGGGGGGTCCAAGGCTAGCTCCATCCCTCATGACGCGCCTTCTGCTTCGGGCCCTCCAAGGCTGACCCCCGCTGCAGGCTCTCGGGCTTCAAGTTTGGCCGGAGGTTGCTTGAGTCCACGGACGACGTCCAGTAAGTGCTCGATTCATGCTCTGCTTGGTTTCTGCTGCCGAGGCTTGACGTTTGCGCTCTTTTACCAGGCCGGCACCTGCTGCCAAGAGGTTGAAGAAGGCTTCTGCGGCCCCGCTTGGGGCGAATACGTCTGTCGTGGCGACGCCTTCGGCTGTTGGGGGAGAGGACGGCGAGGCCCGTGCCTCTCTGACCCAACCGCCCTCGCGAAGCCAACTGGGGCACCCCGGCGAGGAGTCAGCCCCCGCGGCCCCGCTGGACCTGGAGTCGACTGTGCCCGACGCTGCGGCCGTGGCGGCCAAGGCTCAGGAGGTCCCTTCCTGCCAAGCCGTGGTCACGCTGCCATCTTCTCCGCCCGCTCCCCAGGTTCTTGTCTCTTCTGCTCCCTCCGCCGCTGTCCTGGATCAGGTCGCCAATGAGCTGAGCCAACTGCGGGAGGATCTCCTGAGCGCGGACCCTCGTCTGGTGGCCGGGCGTCTGGAGTTGGCCTTTGGCTGGGCCCGTTCTGCCGCTTCCGTCCAAGCGGTGCTGAGCCAGGCCGTGTCGTCCTCCGACGAGGAGAAGCGGGCTGCTGACTAAGCCAAGGCCACTCGCGATGCTGCCCTGGGCGATGCTGCAAATGCCCAGGGCCGCTGCAAGACACTTGAGGCCAAGCTGCAAGGCCTACGCGACGAGCTCGCCAAGGAGGTGCACAGCCGCCGGGAGAAGGAGAAGGAGATGAAGGCCGCCGCCAAGGACCGGAACGCCAAGCTTGATGACCGCCACAGCCGACTGGAGACGCTGGAGCGGTCGCTGAAGGCGGAGAGGACCGAGCTGGACGCCAAGGCGAAGGTCCTGACGGAGGACCGGGTGGCCTTCGCAGAGCTGGAGAAGAGGGCTCATGGCATACTGAAGACGCTGTATGAGAGCGGCCTGGAGGAACCGTTGGCTGGTGAGGAGGACGGCCCCGCCAAGCTGCTCCCCTTCCTGGTTGATGTGCTTGAGGACGTCGCGGGCGGCCTTTGCCCCACGGTCGAGGCCGAGGCGCTGCCCTGTCTTCTGCGGCACTGACGCGTGTCCTCAGCCATGTCTACCTGCGCGACCCCAACGTCGACTTCGACAACCTGCTGGAGCCCGTGAGCAGCGACTGTGCCGCTGCTGCCGCTGAGGCCGTGAGGGGCCGAGCTGAGGTTTTGCTGGGGAAGTTCCACTCCCCCAGCGTCCTGCCCGGGCACGGTGCCGCCGGCCTTGCGAGCTCAAGAGGCGAAGCCGTCCAGCGTGACTCCACCACCGGTGACGGCATTCTGGAGAGTGATCCCTTCACGACTTCCATCCTGTTTTATTCCTGCATATGCACTATGCCTCGCGGAGGCGTTAAAACTTGTGTTTGGCGTTGTGGAACGATCTTATGGCTTGTAATATTTGCTTTGAATTTCTTGGAATTTGCATTTTCCTCTCCTACATGCTTACGCTCTACGTCGGCAGGGCCTGGCCCCGCGCGTACCTCACCCAGCGTTAGCCCCGACCGGAAACCAAGGAGGGGACTAAGGAGTGAGGGGCTACGTGGCAAGTTAGGCTCCTGAGTCGCGATGCTCAGGAGTCCCCCTTGACGCGCGAGCAACAAGTAGGGAAGGGGGGAGCGACGAGTGGATTGATCGTTCTACATCGGCAGGGCCCGGCCGCGCGCGTACCTCACCCAGTGTTAGCCCCGACCGGAAACCAAGGATGGGACTAAGGAGTGAGGGACTACGTGGCAAGTTAGGCTCCTGAGTCGCGATGCTCAGGAGTCCCCCTAGACGCTCAAACGGGTTTCGTACCTTGGCTCCGCTCGGGGAGTGGCGCGCGACGACCAGGTCCAAGGGACCTGGCTGGGTGGCGTGCACTCGGGCGAGGCCCGGGCGTAGCCCCCGTGTCCAGCCCCCTCGCGCGGCACTCCCGAGGGGAGGCGTTGTGATGGTGCCGGACATTGAGCTCTGGGCTCCCTGAGGTTGGTACGGTCGTGGGACTCCCTCAGTTGTTTATCACCAGCGTGGAGCATAGCGCTTCCGTATCTGTACGGGCATAGCCGCTCCTCGGCACTGTCATGAGCCAGCGCGGAGCATGGTGCTTCTACTGGTGCGTGGGAGAGGGCTCCCCTCCGGGAGGAGCCCCCGGGGCGTGTACAGCCCTGCCCTAACACGTGGCCGGCACGGTAGGGCTAGGAGAGGTGTATCTGGGCACCCGTGAGCCAGTGTGGGACTCACGAGGCCCTATCTTGAGGCGGGTTGCGCCTGGCTCTGGACCTTTATCAATTGGTGTGTTCCTGCAGGGTTGTTAGAATGCAAATGCTCTATGTCTTCAGGTCCCGGCCCTCGAGCGAGCTCAGCCGCCACTGGTATGACAGGTCGCGATGCCGTGGGTCAAGGCCAGGGGGTGAGGGCTGGAGAGCCAGTAGGAGCCCATGAGTCGCGATGCTCAGGTACCCCCCTTTTAACGTGCAAGCGCTTTGCATGATGACACGCAGTAGGTGGTAATTATGGGAATCAGATTAAGCGTGAAAGAACAACTTCACCCTAAGGTAAATGTTGGAAAGGCAACTTCCACTGGGTCGGGCCCGAGCAGCGTGGGGATGATGCAGCCCGAGGGGCGCTCCCAACAAGGTAAGTAAAGAGCATAACCAAAATGGATACATGCCGCGGGGACGGACCCACGCGGCCTGGGAATGGTGCAGCCCTGTGGGCGCTCCTAGCTGAAAGTAGAACTCTGAAAGATGTCACCTGGTGCTGTTGAAGATGAAGCAATGTTGAGGAAGTGAGTGATGCGCGGTGAAGACGTCGGCCCTCATGAGCCCCCAGGCCCAGGGGCCTCGGGAGGCTCTGGTGGCACGTGCAGGTCTTCGGGGACCATCGCCACCTCCTCCAGGACCGCGCGATGCCTGCCCTCCTGAGCCTCTAGAATGCTCCTCAACAGGCACTGATGTGCGGCTACCGTGCTCGGCAGGCCGAAGGGCATGCAAACGTAGCTTTGAGGTGGTCCCTCACAGCGCCCTACGGCCGGAGGCCATAGGCGCTCCTGGGACGCAGCTCGGTTGAGCCCTGGTATGTCGACGCAGACGCGCAGTCCTCCATCCTCGCCTGGATGTGGGGCCACGACAGGTAAGCGGCGGCTGCCGCGCATGACTCTGGACTCTTGTAGCTCATGGGTGTTCCTTGCGATGAACTCCTGGGGGTTTGGTCTCCTTTGACTTGTACCTTCCTGAGGGAAGCGTGCTTGAAAGCACCCCTCCAAGTGGTGCCCGAGCACCTCCCCCACGACCTTGGCAAGGTCGGCGGCTCTCCAAGAGAGAGCCCCCGAGCCCTGCCTGAGGAGGGCGCCGGGCGCGCCTTCCTATGCGTGAGGGGGTGGCGCTCCCTGATCGGGCGTGAATCCTGACGCGATACTTCCGAAGGTGCCTGCCTCCTTGTGGTTCGGGCTAGGTGAGGTCTTCTTCTTCTTGAGGGTCGCCTCGGGAGGCCTCCTGCTCCCGTGATCTGGGTCTTCGATTGCTGCAGCTTGGAACGCACGCTCAAGCGAGCACACTGCGTCCCTTTCTTCACAAGGTACGGTGATGACTCCACCGCTTCCTGGCATCTTAAGGACATTGTAACCATGGTGAGTCACTGCCATAAACTTGGCTAGGGCTGGGTACCCCAAGGATGGCGTTGTACGGCAGGCGGATGTCAGCGACGTCGAAGTCGATGAGCTCGGTGCGGTAGTTGTTGTGTTTCCCGAAGGTGGCCGGAAGGCGAACCTGCCCGATTGGAACAGTGGAACCATCGGTGACTCCTGAGAAAGGCTTGGTCGGCTGAAGCTGGTCGTACGGCACTTGGAGATTGTCGAACGTCTCGACGGACATGACATTGAGTCCTGCTCCGCCATCGATGAGGGTCCTCGTGACCTGCACGTTGCTGATGACTGGGGATCAAAGCATCGGGAGGACTCCGGCCGTTGCCGCACACTTGAGCTGGTTCGCGAAACTGAATGTGATCACGCACGAAGACCACCTGAGAGGGCGCGTGGCCTCAAGCTTGGGAAGGACTGCATTCACCTCGCGAGCAAACTGCTAGAAGATGCGCTATGAGGCTGGGGCCTGGGCATCACCCAAGATGCAAGCAATTGCACGCGGCTCTTGGAAGCCCCCAGCCCCATCGTCTTGGTGTTGGTCTTTGTTCCTCCTTGGTGGAGGCGGTAGAGGAGGGAGGCCCGCATTATCGTGCGGGTGGCCCTCACGAGGCTGGTCCCTCCAGCCTCCCTCACGAGGATGGTCCTGCCAGTGGTCCTCGCGAGGGCGGTCACGCCATCCCTAGCGAAGGCCACGGTCTTCCCATCGTCCGCAGCCTCTTCCTCCTCCTCGGCCATAGCCCTTGTCGTTGCGCTCTGGGCATCGGCTGATTCGCCCATCTCGCACAGCTCTGAGCTCTTGACATTCGTTGGTGTTGTGGGTGTGGAGGTCGTGGTACACGTAGTACAGTCCGCCCTTGGATGACTTGGGCTGGTCCCTGCCTCGCTTGGTGTCTGGTTCTGCTACTAGCATGGCAGCCCCCTTGCGCTTCATGTCTTTGGCCTTGGGCTTCTTTTCTTTTGAGTCGGCTACCGGGAGCTCGAGGAGGGAGAGACGCCCTTCCTCAGCCCTGGTGCACTTGGTCGCCAAGTTGAACAGCTCCAGGGACGTGCACAGGTCTTCATGGATTGCTAGCTCTTCCTTCGTCTTGACGTCGCGTATGCCGTCCGAGAAGGCTGAGATGATAGCTTCTTCAGTCACCTTGGGGATCTTGAGGCGAGCGTAGTTGAAGCGCTGGATGTACTTCTGCAGGGTTTCTCCTGGCTGTTGCTTGATGCGGCGCAGGTCGCTCACGGCCGGGGGCCGGTCGCATGTGCCCTGGAAGTTGGTGATGAAGCGGGTGCGCATCTCGCTCCAGGAGGAAATCGTGCCGGGAGCCAGGTTCAGGAGCCAGGTGCGGGCGCCGTCCTTGAGCACCATGGGGAACCAATTCACCATGACCTTTTCATCTCTGTTGGCGGCTACGTTGTCCAGCTCGTAGAGCTGCAGGAACTCCACGGGGTCTGCTGTGCCATCGTAGCGGGGTGGGAGGTCAGGCTTGAACTTGCCTGGCCATGTGACGCCGCGCAGCTCGGGGGTGAAGGCGAGGCAGCCCACCGTGGCCACCAGCGCCCTTTGCTGGTGCTGGACTTGTTCTTGCGGGTCACCACGCGTCGCCACTGGGAGTAGCGCGGGGTCTCATCGTGGAGGCGCTGGGGCGCGATCTTGGCGTGCCGGCGCTGGGAGCGCGCGAGCACCTTCCAGGGGACGTGGGATCTCTTGGCAGCTCCCTTCTTGTTGCGCAGGCGCTGGACGTGGAGGGTCCCGCCCTGGGGCTGCGTGCCTTGGAGCCAAGGCACCTTCTTGGGGAGGAGGCGGCGAAGGCGCCTCCTAATCCTCGCCCCCTGCACGGGATGGAGGGCGAAGCAGCGAGAGGGACCGCAAGGGGGAGCCCCCTATGGCACTGACGAGCTCGGTGATGCGGGCAAGCCAGTCCTCATAGAGGTCGTCGACGGGGCGATAGTGCAGGAGCTCCCGCGCCAAGAGCAATGAGGCGTGCGCGTCCATGGGTGTGCGACGGGCGTGGGACGACGAGCCAGCTGGAGTCAGCGACGGGGTGGCGGTGCGGCCATCCCGCCGCACTGAAGGATGCTCGGATGAGGCCTGCTGCTTGTTCCCCGCCGGGCCGGTGGCGGCGTTGGCGGCGGGCAACGGGGAACGACGTGGGAGGCCGCCGACGGGCGCCGTCTGGGCGACGCGAGTGGCGCGAGAAGCCTGGCGCTCGGCGCGAGCCCGACGAGCGTCAGCCATGGACACGACGGAAGATCACACGCGAACAGCGGAAGAAAGATTCCGGCGCACCCCTACCTGGCACGCCAAATGTCGGATTTCGGGTTCCGGCAGACCCTTGAGGTTCAAACACTGGGGTGCGCGCGGAGATCTCTCCCCTACCGATCTACGTCCGATCCTCTCGTGCAAACTAAGATGAAAATGATGAACAACACAAGAGACACGAGGTTTATACTGGTTCGGGCCACCGTTGTGGTGTAATACCCTACTCTAGTGTGTGGTGTGGTGGATTGCCTCAGGGGCTGATGATGAATAATACAAGGGAAGAACAGCCTCGCGAGAGGTGTTCTTGAGCTGGTGCGATGAACTGCTTGGGTGAGTTCCGTCACCTCTCTTTCTTCTGGGTGTCCCCCCTTCCTTTGTGGAGGCTAGCTGAGGGAGTCCTGGATTAGGGGGTCTCCGGACAGCCGGACTATCTCCATTGGCCGGACTGTTAGACTATGAAGATACAAGATTGAAGACTTCGTCTCGTGTCCGGACGGGACTCTACTTGGTGTGGAAGGCAAGCTAGGCAATACGTATATGGATATCTCCTCCTTTTTAACCGACCTTGTGTAACCCTAACCCTCTCCAGTGTCTATATAAACCGAGGGGTTTTAGTCCGTAGGACAACAATCACAACATACAACCATACCATAGGCTAGCTTCTAGGCTTTAGCCTCTCTGATCTCGTGGTAGATCTACTCTTGTAACATCCATATCTTCAATATTAATCAAGCAGGACGTAGGGTTTTACCTCCATCAAGAGGGCCCGAACCTGGGTAAAACTTCGTGTCCCTTGCCTCCTATTACCATCCGTCCTAGACGCACAGTTCGGGACCCCCTACCCGAGATCTGCCGGTTTTGACACCGACATTGGTGCTTTCATTGAGAGTTCCTCTGTGTCGTCACCGTTAGGCTTGATGGCTCCTACTATCATCGATAGCGATGCGGTCCAGGGTGAGACTTTTCTCCCCGGACAGATCTTCGTATTCAGCGGCTTTGCACTGCGGGCTAATTCGCTTGGCCATCTGGAGCAGATTGAAAGCTACGCCCCTGGCCATCAGGTCAGATTTGGAAGTTTGAATTACACGGCCAACATCCGTGGGGACTTGATCTTCGACGGATTCGAGCCACAGCCGGGCGCGCCTCACTGTCGC
Organism: Triticum dicoccoides; assembly: GCF_002162155.2. NCBI lineage: Eukaryota > Viridiplantae > Streptophyta > Magnoliopsida > Poales > Poaceae > Triticum > Triticum dicoccoides. The sequence continues at coordinate 500,909,774 of NC_041384.1, forward strand.
GATGGGTATGACCTAGCTCTGCCGCCGAGCAGTATCCCAGAAGCCGCGTCCGCATCAGCTCCGACCCTTAGTTCGGAGCCAACTACACCAATCGAGGATGGGTGGTTAGACACCGCCTCAGGGGCTGCAGTCTCAACGGCGATCGAGCCGAACACCAGCATAATCCTCTGCGCAGCCCGTGACTCCAAGGTGCCGGACTCCTTTTCTGACTCTGAACCGCCTGCGCCCCCGCCAATCGAATCCGATTGGGCGCCGATCATGGAATTCACCGCCGCAGATACCTTTCAGCACTCGCCCTTTGCCGACATTCTGAATTCACTAAGGTCTCTCTCTTTGTCAGGAGAGCCCTGGCCGGATTATGGCCAACATGATTGGGATGCAGACGACAAAATTCGACGCCCACCCACCATCCACTTAATAGCCACTGTCGATGACTCAACCGACATGCTCGACTTCGACTCCGTAGACATCGACGGTATGGACGACGATGCGGGAGGCGAAGAGGAACCACTGCCCACAGGGCGCTGGACGTCCAATTCATCATATGACGTATACATGGTGGACACACCAAAGGAAGACGACGAGGAACGGAAGGACGCACCGAAGGCTTATTCCCTTGAGAAGCAGTCAAAGCGGCGGCGCAAGCGCCGCCCCAAATCACGCCTCGCCAGAAATAACGATAACACAGACCCAGCGCTGGAGTAGGGCGAACCACTGCCGGACCACGGCAATACGGAGAATCAAACCGAACAAACCAATTCTGTCGAAGATAATAGTCCGGACGACACAACGCCGGACAGGCACCCGGAGCAGCAGAATGCCCGTCAAAGGCTTGTTGCCACCACGAGGAGTCTGAAAAAGTAGCAGCAAAGGCTCAAGGCTGCACAGGACACACTCCAAATCAGATGGAGTAAAGTACTCAACACAGCAGCGAAGTACGGCGACAATCGCCCCACCAAGAGCTACCCAAAGCGGAAGTTGCTACCTGAATTTGATGAGGAGGCCTCAGACCCCTCACAACCAAAAATCAAAACAGCCACCTGGCCGGATAGACGACCTCACGGCCAACATAGAGCGGCAAACAATGCCACCCACAAGACAATACGCGATTCACGCGAGGGCTTGCACCAAAAGGATAGCGCAACCAGATCCATCTATGGACCACGCAAGCGCGCCCTAGCGTCTGGATCGAGGACTATATCCTCCACATCCATATGGCTCAACGAGATGATCTCCACGCCATCAAGTACTTACCGCTCAAACTCAAAGGGCCAGCTCGTCATTGGCTTAAAGGCCTCCCCGAAAACTCCATTGGAAGCTGGGCAAAGCTCGAAGACGCTTTTCGGGCAAGCTTTCAAGGGACTTATGTCCGACCTCCGGATGCGGATGATTTGAGTCATATAACCCAACAGCTCGGAGAGTCAGCCCGAAAGCTTTGGAACAGGTTTCTTACTAAAAAGAACCAAATTGTCGACTGCCCGGACGCCGAAGCCTTGGCAACTTTTAAGCACAGCGTCCATGACGAATGGCTTGCCCGACACCTCGGCCAAGAAAAGCCGAGAACAATGGCAGCATTAACAAGCCTCATGACCCGCTTTTGCGTGGGTGAAGACAGCTGGCTAGCCTGATGCATCTCCAGCGATCCCAGTACATCTGAAGTTAGAGATGGAAACGAGAAATCACGATGCAACAATAATAACAAACGCCGGAATAAAAGAGACAACACGAAGAGCACGGCAGTAAACGCCAGATTCAAAAGCTCTCGGCCAAGTCAGCAAAAGCCGCCCCCTAAAGGCGCCAGAGACGAACTGTCCAGCCTAAACAAAATTCTGGACCAAATATGTAGGTCCATAGCACCCCTGGCAAACCAGCCAATCATACCCACAGAGACTGTCGGGTGTTCAAGCAGTCCGGCAAGCTCAACGCCGTATACAAGGGGGAGGATACACAAAGCGAAGATGAGGATGAGCCTCTCAAGAAAGACACTGGGGAACAAAAGAAATTACCACCAGAAGTCAAAACAGTAAACGTGTTACACGTGATCAATGGCAGAAACAAAACGGCACTCCCAGAAAAATACGCCTGAAGGCCTATCACCGTGGAGTCCTGCGACTGGTCGTCTCAACCGATCACTTTCGACCATCGTGATTACTCAGCAAGTGTCCAGCGTGCAGGATGGGCAGCCCTGGTATTAAACCCAATAATTGACGGATACCACTTCACACGAGTCCTGATGGACGGTGGCAGCAGTCTAAACTTGATATACCAAGATACAATCCGCGAAATGGGGATAGACCCAACAAAAATTTGCCATAGCAATATTACCTTTAAAGGAGTAACGCCAGGCCCAGGGGCTCATTGCACGGGCTCCCTGCTACTAAAAGTTATATTCGGCTTCCCCGATAACTTCCGTAGCGAACATTTAACCTTCCACATCGCTCTGTTTCAAAGTGGCTATCAAGCACTACTCGGACGCGAAGCTTTTGCTCGCTTTAACGCAATACCACACTAAGCTTCCCTCACACTCAAGATGCCCGGTCCACGTGGCATCATTACAGTGAACGGAAGTATTAAGCGATCTCTGTGCGCCGAAGAGCGTGCGGCTGGGCAGCCGCAAACTAAAAACGGCCTCACCAACTAAAGCATTTAGCAGGTCGTCACGACCTCGGACACGGTTAGATGAGTCTGGCGCAGCCATATGCAATTTATACCGGATCAATGATCACACCGCTATTACAAATACAAGGGGCTCAACGTGCGCAGACAAGCGGCAATTCTTACTTACCTTGAAGTATACATGATTTCTTTAAAAAAAACTATCTTTACGACAACTTTTTCACCTAAGCTCCTCTCTTTTACAAATTATCATCATGCTACACCCGTCCAGGATAAGGCACAACGGAGACACAGGCGCAGACGTGCAGCAGTGACCCGCTCCAAGGATTTTTTTTCAGATTAAGACCCTGCATAAACCTTTTTAACTATCTCTTGTTGATACATATCCACCGCATTCTCAGCACAGTTGAGAAGTATGCTGGCGTCTTGGCATGTGGCCACGTCAGAATAATGCACGTACTTGGACACAAGGGGCTTCTTACAAAGGGCACTATTTGGGCCCGGTTTATACCATAAAGACCGAATACCTTAGGGAGTGTTCGGCGTCGCGAGTTTGGCCTTATATGCATCAGCTCCGAATCATTGTCTTTGGTCAAATGTTGGGTTTTCCCGGCTCCTGTGTTTTGGTGCCTTATGTTCCACTTTACCGGCTAAGGTAGCACCAGGAGAACTACTACGATTGTGCCCTGGTTCATCCGGACGAGCACCTCAGTAGAGAAAGCCGAAAACTGACTATCATGATATAGCGTGAGACTGGTCAACCACTCGGTGACCTATCGGAATGTTAGAATTCCTCCGCCTTAACGAAGGGCCGTTTCCCGGCCAGGCATGTACGCACCCCGCGATCGGGAGAGTAGGGAGACACCAGGGGCTATCTAGTAGCCCCACTGTCAAACTCCTATGGCTAAGTGAAAGTGTTAAAGCATTATAGTCTGGTTGCCTCACTCGCTACGCTATCACCTCCTTAATAGGACCAAGACGTTGGGTTAAGTGTGAACACGCATTTTTTGTGAGCACCCCCGCATTTTATGCGTGGGGGTTGAAGCCGACGACTGCAATCTTTCAGGTTATACACAAGTATACATAAACGGCCGCACAGGAGGCATCATACTACTTTCAGGCAAAAGTATAAAAATAACCTTATAAAAAATTCATAAAAGCATTGTGCTTACAATGAGAATACATATCACTCAAACATAATATTTTTCGAGCACTGGGCCTCTATCAAACGAGCACCCTCGAGAACCTCCTCGAAATAGTGTTCGGCAGCCACCCGGCCTATGGCCGAACCCTGCGCCGCAAGAGTGGTAGCGTTCATCTCTGCCCAGTATGCTTTAACACGAGCAAGGGCCATCCGCGAGCCTTCTATGCACGCCGACCTCTTCATCACATTAATGCACGGCACCGCATCAAGGAACTGCTGCACTAAGCTGAAATAGTTGTTCGGCTTTGGCCTTTCCGGCCATAGCTGATCCACAATGGACCTCATGGTGAGTCCCGACAACCTATTCAGTTCGGCCCATTCGGCTAGTTGGTCAGTCAATGAAAGCGGACGCTCTGGAACGTGGAATTGCATCCAGAACAGCTTGTCCACTTCACGATTTGTCTGACCTTGGAAGTACTTGGCTGCATCGGCAGCGCTCGCTGCCAAATCCATATACGCATCTGCCGAACTCCGCAGCCGATCCAGAGGGGCATACAGGGGATCTTCGAACTTCCTCCGTAACATGAAGGGTTTCCCAGCCGCAATATCCCCGGCTTCCCGCAGCTCCTCCTTCTTCGCTCTCATAGCAAAACGGGAGTCTTTGTCTGCCGCCGCGGCCTTCTCAAGGTCCGTTGCCTTCGCTCGGTTTTCTTTCTCAAGGATTCGGCAACGGTCAGCAGTGTCTTTTAATTCTACGGCCATCTTGGCCATCTTCTCCTAGCTCTTGCAATGTGCGGCCTTCTCGGCTTTCAACTCTTCAATCGCCTTCAAAGCAACCACATTACTAATCCTCGCTTGTTCCTTGGCTCGGGCAAGTTCCGCCCGCAAGGCTTCCACGGTGGCAGCTCCATCTGCAGTCACAACATATTACAGATACTGGCATTATGTTGCTCTTACTATGTGGCGTTCACCGGATAATAACACTTACCCTGTGCCTCGTCAAGCCTCTTGTTAACAAGCTCGATGTCGGTGTCTGCCGCATCCAGTTGCCGTTCTAATTGGGCAAACTCCCTAGCCCGGCTAGCCACCGGAGCTTCCACCACCTGCACATAGAGGCAGTTTGGATATTGCCTGGGAATATGATCCCCTATTCGCCGCCGTTCTCGACGACAACCAGAGTCTCAGAGGCTACTATCTACACAGGGCACACCTAACATGTGCAGTACTATCACATATTATCTCACATACCTCAAAGCCTATCAATAGACTCATAAAGGCTTCATGTAATCCGGTTTTAGCGGACGAGATTCTCTCCATCACCGTACCCATCAGCGTACGGTGCTCTTCTGAGATGGCCGCTCGCCCCACCAACTCCCTCAGAACATCCGACTGCACACCAGACGGTGTCGGACTCTTTCGTATGCTCTCTTCGGGAGCCGGACACTGGGGACTTTGGGGGTCTACGGGATTATCTTCTGGACTCACCGGATCCGGAGAGGCCCTCCGCGACGACACTTTGGGGTCGCCCGCTTCTGGAGCGGAGGAGTCCGGGGGAGGTGTTTCGCTCTCCGTCATCTCTGGAAGAAGATCCCCCCAAGACGAGCTCATTTGAGAGGGGCTGAGGCCCGGCTGCAAGATAGATGCGGTGGTTATTTTCTCAGAGGAAAAAGATAGCATACCCTTACTATTAAAATATTTTGGATATCTTATGACTCGTTGGAGGGCTGATCCCCCCGCGGACTCTGTGCGGCAAAAACACCCCCCAAGGCAGGACCCTCAGTGGGAGACCTCTTCTCCCGTTTGGAGGCTTCGGCTTCCAGATCCTCGGAAGCAGTCCTTTTCCTCCCCCGACCGTCCTCCTTCATGGAGACGCTCGTTCCCTCGGTTGGAGCAGATAGCGATGGGGGCCCGCGTCCGCCCGTATTATCTCCCTCGGTATCTTCCTTCAAGGGCTCCGGGCAAGGTGCGACCTCGAGCATCTTCTCCAATACCGGATTTTCCAAACCCTCGGGGAGGGGGGCCAAACACCGAATCATCTTCGCCTTTGTTAGCCAGTCCTGGTCAAAAAGCAAACTCTCAGAAATAACTTCGAATAAAATACAACGTGTTCGGCTAGGGGATTTCTTACTTGTTTGGCGGCGCGGTTACTGCTCAGGCCCACGTCCTCGGTGATATCTGGACATTCCACTTGAGGTCCGAAGAATGACTTGTACATCTCCTCGTGCGTCAGGCCGAGGAAACTTTAAATGGCACGTGGTCCCTCTGGGTTGAACTCCCACAAGCGCAGGGGCCGGTGTTTGCAAGGCTGGACTTGACGAACCAGCATAACTTGTATTACCGCAACCAAATTAAAATCTCCCTCGAAGAGATCTCGGATGCAGCTTTGCAGTATAGGCACATCCTTGGCTGGACCCCAGCTCAGACCCCTGCTAATCGATGACATCAGTTGTGGTGGGGGGCCCGGGCGGAAAGCGGGGGCAGCCGCCCACTTGGCACTTCTGGGATCCGTGACGTAAAACCACTCCCGTTGCCATAATTCAGACACCTCTGGAAAGGAACCTTTCGGCCATGGAGCTCCTGCCATCTTGCCTATTGATGCACCTCCGCACACTGCATGTTGCCCCTCGATCATCTTCGGTTGTACTTCAAAGGTCTTGGGCCACAGGCCGAAGTGAGGGGTCACACGGAGGAAGGCCTCACACACGACAATAAATGTCGTGATGTGGAGAAAGGAGTCCGGAGCTAGATCGTGGAAATCTAGCCCGTAATAGAACATCAAGCCCCTGACGAAGGGATCCAGAGTGAGGCCTAGACCTCAGAGGAAGTGGGAGATGAACACAACATTCTCATTGGGTTCGGGAGTAGGGACGACCTGCCCTCGAGCAGGCAGCCAATGCGAAACCTCGGCGGTCAGGTATCTGGCCTCCCTCAACTTCTTAATGTCCTCTTCCGTCATGGAGGAGGGCATCCATCGGCCTTGAAGGCTGGATCCGGACATGATTGAAGATCCAGAGCACCTAACTTGGGCTTTGGGTGTTAGAACTCGAGGCGGGGGAAGGGTTTGGTTGAGCACGAGAGGGAAAAAGCGAAAACCTTGTCCCCTTATAAAGAGGGTGAATATCAAGCATCCTCTCGGTAGCCGTTTGGGACTTGCCTATAATCTAGGAGTCCTAGACACGGTTGGGTTGCCCACGACCGCATTAATGAGAATCCCGTAATTAGGGGAACATGATCTCTGCTTCAGCAAGGCATGTCAAGAAACCGCCTCGCATTATGTGTGGAGCTGGTTAAGAGAAACAGTTCGAATAATCACTGGGCCATGACATGACGTCATGCTATCAAAACAAGCCAGCAAATTAGATCTGCGAAAAAATTATTCTCTCTGCGGTGGAATGTGGAACTTATTTTGCAGGGTCGGACACTATCCTTGTATTCAAATTCTTCTGTGATGTATTCGGAGAAGGAACCGGCCTTGCAATGCCGAAGACAACTGCGCACCGGACTCATCGTCATTGAAGCCTGGTTCAGGGGCTACTGAGGGAGTCCTGGATTAGGGGATCTCCGGACAGCTGGACTATCTCCATTGGCCGGACTGTTAGACTATGAAGATACAAGATTGAAGACTTCGTCTCGTGTCCGGACGGGACTCTACTTGGCGTGGAAGGCAAGCTAGGCAATACGTATATGGATATCTCCTCCTTTGTAACCGACCTTGTGTAACCCTAACCCTCTCCGGTGTCTATATAAACCGAGGGGTTTTAGTCCGTAGGACAACAATCACAACATACAATCATACCATAGGCTAGCTTCTAGGGTTTAGCCTCTCTGATCTCGTGGTAGATCTACTCTTGTAACATCCATATCTTCAATATTAATCAAGCAGGACGTAGGGTTTTACCTCCATCAAGAGGGCCCGAACCTGGGTAAAACTTGGTGTCCCTTGCCTCCTGTTACCATCCGGCCTAGATGCACAGTTCGGGACCCCCTACCCGAGATCCGCCAGTTTTGACACCGACACTAGCTCTATTAATAGGGGCCCTGGGCCTCTCCCCGAATAATTGAGTGGGAAGGGCGCCAACAATTGGCCATTTTGAAGGGGAACATCTAGTACAAGTTATCCTGACCAAAGGTGGTCTTCGGCTGCCAAAAGTACTGGTGATGACGCCGTCTTGGGCTCCATGGTGACATCCGTCCTGCCGCTCTGCTGGTCTTGGTCTCGTTGCACCGAAATGGCAACCTTTGTCTGATGCCTTGGCCTGTGCTTGCCCCCTTTGCACCAAAGGGGAAACAAGGACCCTGTGCAGGCCGGCGCCCGCCTGGCGCCCGCCTGGCCTTGATCGTCATGGCTTGCATCACGAGATCCCCGCGAGGTACCCTTGCATTGATCTCTCCGCCTCCTCGTGAGCCTGCCTGATGAGGCCGCTTCTGAGGAAGCTTCCTGTCGTCCGCCCCGCGAGGCTTGGCCCTCGCGAGGGTCTTGAGCTTGAGCTGATGAAGATGGGCCGCGCTGGGCCCCTGCTTGAGCCACGCCGTAGGCCGCAGGCAGGCAAGTCTGGGGACCCCCGTTCCCAGAACACCGACAGCAGCACGGCCGACCACGGGAGGCGGGAGTAGGCGGTCCCGCCAGCGCTGCTTTGGCGGCCGGAGCAAGAAGATCAGAGATTGAAGAAACACAGCGGCCGTTGGATTGACATCCAATGGTTACGTCTGCTTGAATCATTTGTTGACGTATATAATAACTAAAAAATCTTGCATACGCGTCAACTAAATAGGCCCACAAGTCAGACCACTCCCTCTTTTTTTTAATAATTTATATATAGCTCATGGCAACTTCTTATGAAATTTATTGCAGTCGTTTTTTTGGTTGGCCAGGGCCAATTTCGCATATTTCTATGGGTTCCAAACTATTTTTAATACCGAAATGTCCAGCCAGATTTAACATACTTTGAAGATATATTTAAATTAGGTTAATGCCCAGTGAAATAGGAATCTGAAAATGTAATAAAATTCAGAAATTATAAAGTAATTGCCAATTTATCATTTGTTTTTATATTTACAACCCATTTCATATTACTTTCAAGATTTGCAGGCGTCTTGAAAGAGTTGCAGCTCATCAGGGCGTAGAAAAATAAGTAGGCCTGGATTGGGTATTCTTCAGAAAAAATAAACTGGGCTCATTTTCACAAAGAAAAAATAGCTGGGCTGGTCACATGGTGAACATAAAATATAAGCCTGGGCTAGATGGGCCACAACCCAGTTCAAACTCTGCTCCGTCTCAACAATACCAAACAAAAAAATACTACTCGAGTAGCTACGTCCCAGGTGTCAGCCGATCTTGTGTTGTTCTCTTGTCTATTGACTATATACGCTCCCAATGTCGTGGGTCCCAGATGTCAGGAAAACACTAGGAGGAAGCATTTTATTTTTCCAAACGCTGATGTGGTGGGCCCCTACTGTCATCCTCTCCACGTACTTCTGTCGATTCCTATTGTTTGTTGACCATGTTGACAACGCGAGAGGGCGGCGCCGCGGCGAGCGCACCAAAGCGCGCAGAGGACGTCGGCGTTAATGATTTGGGAGACGGTGGGGCGGCGATGCGTGCGCTGAGGCACAGCCAGCCGTGGGAGGCGGAAGCAGGCGGCCCCGCCGGCGCTGGTTTGGTTTTGGCGGCTGGAGAAAGACAGGACTGAAGAAACACGACAGACTGTAAAAGCAGCAGGAGTACTTAACAACCTTAACTGAAACCAGCAGGGGCACTTGACAACCAAAGCTGAAAGCAGTATGAGTACTTATACAGGTTCAACCGTACAAAGCACACCTCGAACAGTGCTACTTTGCCTACAGTTAACCAAGGGTGAGGCCGCCAAGCCCCAGGACAAGGCCCAGGCGCCACCCCGCGCATTCACAACCTTCTGAAAGCGGCTTCATCTCGCAACGTGGTCAATAAATAGGATATTCGCTTTAGAGCCATGGAAAAGCATGAACATAATCTTCTGTCCTATTCTCCAAGATGGACGGGCCTTCATTATTTGAGACCACCCATGAATAAGTACCTTTTCACCTCCAAGGGGAAATGAGTAGGTCGACATAAACATCATGTTGTGACCAAGCGCAAGTCTGACCCGACCATGGTCAGGCATCAGTATAGGAACAATAGAACTCGGCAGTTCCTGTTTCAAGAAGATCACAGCTGTAAAACTATGTATAAGCAATAGTTTATGAACAACATATATAACAGAAAACAGCTCGTACCATAAGTTTCTCGACACAGTTGGACCTGTTCAACGAGTGCAGTAGTGGCACACATATCCCACGTGGCCTTCCACCATTGAAACGCCCCACAAGGACCTCAAGACGATCAATAAAGTGTAGGAACTTGTGGATGTCGATCCAGTCAACTTCAGTGCCATTAGTAACAGCCGAGTTATTACAGAGTAACAAATGAGCAGACTGCTTAACTCTGAATAAACCTACACGTGCCACCAATTATAAGAAAAATATTAGTTAGAAGTAGCATCTTCGTGAGAGATCCGTTGCTACTTCTAAAGTTAAATTGTGATTAGTTAGACAGAATAGGTGGATTAAGAAGTAATCGAGGCAACAAGAAAGAACCAGATACAAAACTAACATGGATGAACAATTGGAACGACGTCGGGGTGGAAGATCGTAGTGAAGATGAGACCGGGTTCTGCTATTTCCTTCAACATTCGTGCGCCAACTTTCAGTCTGTAACACTTGAGAAAGTTTATCCAAGTTCGGCCATAAAAAAGCAGCGATCTTCTTGGTTCATGAACCCAACTCGGAACTTATATCCATGGCTTGTCTTCACTATGACCATTAAACTAGTGTACTCAATTATGGCAAGGCCGAGCATCTTGAGTACATGTGTTCTGGCAGAGCAAATAATACACTGCAGGAAAAATAATATGAGAACACAGCATGTTCAAAAAAAACCCACCCTCCCGGATAGAAAAGAGGATTCTAGGAACATACTGTGCGCGTTTCAAATTGATGTGTTAGGATGAGAAGGAACAAGTGTGGCGTCTCGCCGAGGGCGCAGAAACCTGTAGGGTACTCGCACTTTGGGCACTGCAAATGAAACACACTAGATTCAGTAGGAAGAAAAATGCATCAACGGCGGTGGCTGCCATCCTAGGATTACCTGCGACCAAGGGACTTGGGTTTATCGGGGATGGATGAAGAATTCGTACCTGGTTCTCCATGAGAAAACCCTATGCAATCACCGAGAGGGGGTTTTCTCTGAAGAAGCAGACGAGGGAGAAGGGGATTCAGGCCCAGTGAAATATTGCCGCTTTGTCCGTCTAGCTTACTGCTAAAGCTGGAAAGGGGGGTTGTGATTTGACGGCACATTGGGCATTACTGCGGCGCTACGACCAGGATGTGTCTACCGTGAAGTTGTGCACTCTAATTTGTGCATATGGCACGTGGACCCCGTTGCCGGTTGCCCCACATATCAGCGAAAGGAAGTAGAAAGACAGGAGTAACTAGTTACACATAAATATATATTTTGATAGAGAGATACTCCCTCTGCAAAGAAATATACAAATCTTTTATATCACAGGCTCACCTTGCCGAGAAATATACTCCCTGTGCAACGCACGGGCATTATGGGGGTTCAGCTGAGAATATAATACTCATATGTTTTTTTGAGGGATAAAAGCTGCTTTATTGAAGATTAACAGTCATAGTATACAAATAATTTCGGGGGTTCCTGTGAGCCAAAGATGGCGTCCACAGGGCAAAGAAGTAGCAGCTTTTGCGAGCACATGCGCTTCAACATTACACTCGCGTTTTTCATGTATGATCTCCATCGTTTGGAACATATTCTTCTTCATCTTGATCTCGTCCATAATAACTTTGCTGGGCCCCAAGTATGCCTCTCCGATATGCTTGACTGTTGCTGAAAAATCGGTGTTAATCTGAACTTGTTGCAGGTTTAAGTCAAGAGCCAGAGATAGCCCCTCGCAACATGCCATTGCCTCTAGGATCTCTAGATCAGTAACACTTTCGCACACCAGTGCCGATGCTCCAAGGAAGAAGCATGTATGATCCCGGCTCACAACTGCCAGGGCTCCCCTTTCACCATTGCGAGATAACACATCATCAACATTCATCTTCGCCCAACCCACAGCAGGAGGAGGACGCCACTTCTGCACTGAGCTAGTGCTTCTCGAAACCAGGTTCTGGAATTTGGGCCGCAGGCCGACCCTGCATGTTTGGGGGGGGGCATGTGTTCTACCTCAGCGCTTTTCATATTGCAAGCGATCGGTATGGCGCTGGTTTTAGATGATGTCGCAAGGCGAATACACAAAATTGAATAAAGCACGGCAGCTGTTGGAATGAAATCGAATGACAGTTCCTAACCAGCCATCAAAGTTGCAATTCTATCAACGATATACATGTGATAAATAATACTATCGTACTACTTATACACACAAGACACTTGTTTCACCATGCCAGATTATTACATCAAAATCTCTCGGAGGATAGATCAGTTAGGCAGTTGCCTGCTGCTACTGAAGAATTTCAAAGTTGATTTGGACCAGCTCCTTGCCGAGAAAGTTCGATTTTGACATCATCCCCTACCACAAGATATGATTTAGATTTGAACCTTGACCATCCTTTAGCATCAATCATCATGCGACCATCCTTTGTGCTTACGATATATTGAGCAGGTTCATTCACACCAAGGCTGCGCCTGGTAAGAGAAACTTGGTCGCGGTCGCCCGGATTGTTGAACGACTCCCTCGTTGCTCTAGGAATTCTCTGTTTGCAAACAAGAAGACATACCCAAACAGTTGGATCAACACAGTGAATCATGTGAAACAACATGGAAAGAAAAAAGAACGAAGTGTTTGGGCGGCCAATGCTTACCAAGAAGGTGGACATGTCGGTTTTTGTAAGGACTTTGGTATATGAAGTGCGAACTGCAGCCCAGTCTGTTGCCGGTGCAACTGCATGGGCCAGAGCAGATGCAAGTGCAAGTGTTGGTGCAGGTGTCGAAGCCGCCGCTGCTGCCGAAGATGGTGCTCCTTCTAGAGCTGGTGCCGGTGTCGGAGCAGGTGCCGGTGTCGATGCCCGATCCTCCGGTAGATCAGACTGATCCGCTGACGCGGTCGGTGCCCAATCCTCAGCTGGATCAGACTGACCTGTTGCCGCTGTCAGTGCTAGAGCAACTGTCGGTGCTCGATCTGTGCGAGACAGCGGCGATCGTGTCTGGTCTGCTATGATCAGCTTTCTAACTTGACTAGGATCCGTGACCGTGATCTAGTTTTTTTCTTCATTTCTTTTAAACGCGAGAAGGACTAATTGTGGCGTTTTTGTTAAACCAAACTGGAGTTCATCATAGGGATTCAGCTTGTACTCAGACAACAGACTGATCCAATTTTTTCCAGTAATATAAGTTATGGACAGTGCCTTCGTTACTGACACGACATAAGAAGTGAAACCTGCAAAATAGCCATCGTAGAGCAAACCAAACGGTTTATTCTGTGATGAATGTCACATGGCAAAACCTGCATCGTAAAATTGCAGGAAAAGAAAGAAAACATGACATTAAATCAATAAAATTTAGACAGTAAATCAATAAGATTTACTTGATGTGACACGAGTAAATCCTTACCAGGAAATCACTATGTTGAAGTACTAAATAGAAGATTGATCGTTCAACTATGCATGGCATGTAGGGGCCCCGCCTACTCCCACAAGCAGGACAGTCCAAAGGTCGTGACAAATCGTATGGACCGAACATCCATGGGGCTGGAAATCCTGGTGGGTGCGATAAACCCTGCAATGCATACAGATATTGGAGTGTAACCATAATTGATAGACCGTCCTCACAAAAAATATGATATGGATATTTCAAAATATACAGACTGAATTGAGTGGACAGACATTAACATAGACCGTTCTCAGGACTGACCACACACCAAAAGCGGCAGTACTAATAAACAATACAGGGTTCACAAACACAAATCAAGTACTGAACAATAGTACTTACTACAGACAAGCAAAGTTGCACTAACTAAACTCTGCAGACTATTTTTTACCACCGACCTACGGGATGAACCCCGCATAACTGACTAGGCCATGGACTTCGTGTGAGATGTCTACATGCACCATCACCATCTTGTCAACCTTGGAGAACCTAACAGAGTGGTCTTTCCACTCATAAACATGATGATGAAGACAGGCCGCATCAGATTTGTTGGGAAGCTTTACAAGAACCACACCCTTCGTAATCGAAGGCGGAACCAGGAAATTGTTGTGGTCAAGTACAGCCTCGAGAACACGCCTGATAACAATGCTACAGGAAAACACTAGTTCAGGACACATGGCGACAAGGACACAGCAGCTGGATAGTTTAGCAGCAGGACTCATCATCAGGTCTTCCAGTTCACACGGCATGACTTTGAGAACTTCATCTCCACCGCGGACCTGGTTCTAATTCAAACAGAAACCATATTTTATTACTCCCTCCGTTCAGAAATATAAGATGATTTTCGATATTATACTCCATATATGACTACATATACGCACAGAAATGAGTGAACAAAGACACTAGAACATGTCTTCAAAAGCATGAGAGCAGAGGGGTTACATGCAATATCCATAACACAAGTTACGGAGGCAAATATACCCTCTTAAAAGGTAGCATTGATGTTCATAAAGTACTCCCTCCGTCCCAAAATTCTTGTCTTAGATTTGTCTAGATACGGATGTATCAAGTCACATTTTAGTATTAGATACATCCGTATCTAGTAAAATCTAAGACAAGAAATTTGGGACAGAGGGAGTAGTTGAAAGTAATCTATAAGAAATCAGTGTCAACCTCTCGCATGTTTTGGTCAAAAGAGGAATTTAGAACCGTCATTTGGCACACAAAAATCACATGCAAGATCACCTAGAAAGTTGTACTACTAGTACTAGTACTGCGTGTTAGATGAAAAAACATGACCAAGATCGAGTGAAAGATCGTCAAGAAGAGATATTACCTGGACTTGCTTAATGAGGGATCCCGGAGAGGGGGGCTTGGACAGGGCGATGGCTTTGAGCTTGTCTGCGGTAGTCTCGGCGGGGTGCTTGAGCTTCTTCGTACCATGAGCCCCGACGGTTTTGGCCGGAGCCATAGACATCACTTCGGTCGGTGCTCCAGCGTCCATCAAGAAACTGTCAAATAGAAATAAAAGAAAAGAAACCATAATCACAAACCCAAAAGAAGAAAAGAGAGGGAGTTATTGGATCAGTCTCGGGGTTGCAAGACCGGGCCTTGGCCAGAATCAACACCATTGATGCGCTCACCTTTCCTTCTTTGGGAGAGAAGAACAATGGCAGAAGCAGGTCGGGGTTTTCTTGAAGAAATGAGGAAAAAGATGAGGCAGAAGCGAGGGTTGGGTAGAGAGGAAGCTGAGAGAGAAGAGTGAAATGATGGTTGCTTTGTCTGTCCAACTTACGGCTTGAAAGGAGGGGGTTTTGTGATTTGACGGCTCATTGGGAATTACTGTGGCGCTTCGATCGGGGTAGTCTACCATCACTCTACAACGGAGTAATTTAGTGCATGGCTAGTGGACCCCGATGCTGGTTGTCCCACACGTCGGCGAAAGTGAGTAATTTAGTGCATGGCTGGAGGAGGATCCGCACGGTAGAGCGTGTCCACTGTTTTTCAGAAGAAAAAATGATTACAGCAAGCGTTTCCACTCTTACGACGGAGGAGTGCGAAACACGGCAGCCACTTGAACATACACAGTGCTCCTACTACTAGGCATGTGCAGTGGTTCATACGTCAGTACTACACAATCTTGTTGCTAGTGTAGTAAGATATGACGATAACAAATGATGTTGTGCGCATGTCAACTACTCCTATATGTAACATAGTACCGCTTTTTCGGCTGTCCGGTCGAGAATGGACGGTGAGATCAATGTTAACAGAACTAGGTCCACAGCGCACGGAGAGTACGATGCTACAATACTCCATGAAACATGAACCATATGAAGCACGAATAGTGTTAGGCAGGGTGTATGAAGGGTGCACGGGATGGGAGCAAAAGTTCCCTTCTCGACCCACTTTTGGGTGTTTTACAGAGTGCATGAAGGGTGCATGAGTCCACACTAGTAGGTTGACAAAAATACACGAAGAGGAAACAACTATATTGAGATGAGAATGCAACCAAACACACCCACACGCTTTGTGCTACAGTGACTAATCTGCAGCGTCTGAGTTTGATCCAACGGTCATGTTGCGCCGAGACATTGACATGCCCATGCAGAGGGCACCTAAACACCACCGAAGTCCCTCTGCTTCTCGAGGCGCACGACGTTGGTGATGCAGGGTGCAACCGCCCGCTCCTGGTCGACGGGAGCCAGCTCGTCAAAGACGGTGTCCAATGGCACGAATGGATTCCGGTGACGGAGCCCTGAAAGGATTCGCCCGGCAACAGCGATGGCAGGCTGCAACCGCTCCTCTTCCAGCTCAGCCCCCACCATCGCGCGGAGACGACTCAGCTCCTCGGAGATATAGGTGAAGAAGGAGACCAGGTCAGGAAGCCGCAGCTCATTGAAGTCGGCCGGGTGGTTGAACGGGTTTAGCCCGACGGCCGGCATCGTCGCGCTGGCACGACGGTACGCATCGCACTGCCGCAACACGTGCATGGCAACTTGGTTCACCAAGTGGCTAAGGCGATCCTGGACCTCGTCACGATCGGCCGCTCGCGCTCCAGCCGGCTCCCCTGACGGCCTATCATATCTCCCGCTTTCTGCAGCAACGCCGCCGACGCCTCGAGCATCTTTGTGGTGGACGCCTGCCGCTTTCGAAGGTCCGTGAACTCCCACACATAACGGAGGAGCATGGCACTCCTCTCCTCCTTGAGCTCACGGAGCTCCACGTCCTTGGCCCTGAGCTCCGCATCCTTGGCATGGAGCTCCTGTGTCAGGAGCCTCACCTCGGACTTCGTGATCTGCTGCGCCGCCATGGAACCAGGTAGAAGCAATGGGGAGAGGATGCAAAGGGGGCGAAATGGCTGAAAGGCAATGCAATCTACGGGAAGGCGGAGGGAGCGGGGAATCTTTTGGTTTTCACCGTGGTAAAACACCAGTCGACGACTTCTCACATCAGGGAGCAGTGGGTACAGGCGGAGTCATCATGACTAATTGCTTCCGCGCCTGCTCTCATCAATCAAAAAATTAAAAATCCTGCCGCGCCTGCTCCCGTCAATCAAAAAATTAAAAATTCTGCCGCACCCAAACACTAGAGCAACGCCGCGGTGGATATTTAAATTTACCTGCCGGCAAGTAGATAAAAAAAGGGGTGAAAAAACAAATATGGCGGCGGCCTAGCTAATCGGTCAAACTAGCCCAACTAGCTAGCCACCGTGCTTCACTGATGTACTCGGCGGGAAAGGTGGTCTTTCATGATTTGATGACTCATTTACTTGCATTGGTGCTACGATCGAGGAGGACCCAGAAAACGCGCGGTAGGGCGTCCCACGTCAGGAAGAATACATGCGTGCACCACCCGGAGGACCCCGAAACCGCGTGGTAGGGTGTGCCACGTCTCGGCACGGAGGAAAAATGTGCGTGTAAAAATATATCGTATCAGACGTAGTAGAGTACCTATGGTTCGACCTCGGGACCCAGCCAGTCGGTTGAAAACACCCCACTAGCCACACAGCTTCATCATGCAAATGTGGCACGGAGGATAGATGTGGTTAGTGATACGTCTCCGTCATATCCACTTTTCCAAACACTTTTGCCCTTGTTTGGACTCTAACTTGTATGATTTGAATGGAACTAACCCGGACTGGCGCTGTTTTCAGCAGAATTACCATGGTGTTGTTTTATGTGCAGAAAACAAATATTCTCGGAATGACCTGAAACTCCATGGGAGGTCTTAGAAAAAATAATAAAAAATACTCGCCAAATATGAAGACCAGGGGGCCCACACCCTTCTCACGAGGGTGGGGGGTGCCCCCCCCCTAGGGCGCGTACCCTATCTCGTGGGCCCCCTGTTGCGTCTCCTACTCCAACTCCACCTCCATATATTGAGTTTCGATGAGAAAAAAAATCAGGGAGAAGAAATCATCGCGTTTTATGATACGGAGCCGCCGCCAAGCCCTAAAACCTCTCGGGAGGGCTGATCTGGAGTCCGTTTGGGGCTCCGCAGAGGGGGATTCGTCACCGTCGTCATCATCAACCATCCTCCATCACCAATTTCATGATGCTCACCGCCGTGTGTGAGTAATTCCATCGTAGGCTTGCTGGACGGTGATGGGTTGGATGAGATTTATCATGTAATCGAGTTAGTTTGGTTAGGGTTTGATCTCTAGTATCCATTAGGTTCTGAGATTGATGTTGCTATGACTTTGCTATGCTTAATGCTTGTCACTAGGGCCCGAGAGCCATGATTTCAGATCTGAACCTATTATGTTTTCATGAATATATGTGAGTTCTTGATCCTATCTTGCGAGTCTATAGTCACCTACTATGTGTTATGATCCGGCAACCCCGAAGTGACAATAATCGGGACCACTCCGGTGATGACCATAGTTTGAGGAGTTCATCTATTCACTATGTGCTAATGCTTTATTCCGGTTCTCTATTAAAAGGAGGCCTTAATATCCCTAAGTTTCCAATAGGACCCCGCTGCCACGGGAGGGTAGGACAAAAGATGTCATGCAAGTTCTTTCCATAAGCACGTATGACTATATACGGAATACATGCCTACATTACATTGACGAATTGGAGCTAGTTCTGTGTCACCCTATGTTATGAGTGTTACATGATGAACCGCATCCGGCATAATTATCCACCACTGATTCGGTGCCTACGAGTTTTCCATATACTGATTCTCGCTTATTTACTTTCCCGCTTCTACTAACACAATCACTACAAAATACCAAAAACATTACTTTTGCTGTCTTTACTTTTGTTGCCGCTACCACCACTATCATATTACTTTGCTACTAAACACTTTGCTGCAGATACTAAGTTTCTAGGTGTGGTTGAATTGACAACTCTTCTGCTAATACTTGAGAATTTTCTTTGGCTCCCCTTGTGTAGAATCAATAAATTTGGGTTCAATACTCTACCCTCGAAAGCTGTTGCGATCCCCTATACTTGTGGGTTATCAATACTACTTTCTGGCACCGTTGCCGGGGAGCATAGCTCTATTCTTAGAGTCACTTGGGATTTATATCTGCTTATCATTATGAAGAACTTGAAAGATCCAAAAACCAAGATCTATCCCTCAACTACAAGGGGAGGTAAGGAACTGTCATCTAGCTCTGTGCTTGATTCACCTTCTATTATGAGTAAGCTAGCGACACCTACACCTGCTTCTGCTATTCGTTCCGATATGTCGCATGTTATTGATGATGCCACTTCTGCTATGCATGATACTTATGATGAAACTATTTCTATGCCTGATACTACTGTGCTAAATATATGATTAAAAGAAAATGCTTATATGATTAGACCCTTGGGTGATTATATGGCTGATATTAAAGGTGAACTTAAACTTGTTAGCAAACATGCTTCTATGGTTACCAGGCAAGTAGAACAAGTACTTAAAGCTCAAAAAGAAGTGCTTGATGAAATTAATAGTAAGAAAAATGATTATGCTGTTAGAGTGGCTACTAGAACTGGTAGAATGACTCAGGAACCTTTGTATCCCGAAGGCCACCCTAAGAGAATTGAGCAAGATTCTCAGAGAAATAATATTGATGTTCCTAGTTCTTCTAAAAAAGAAGAAAAATAAAAATGATAGAACTGTGCAAACTTCTAGTGAACCTATTGCTGAACCACCTGATAATCCAAATGATATATCTATGTCTGATGCTGAAACACAATCTGGTAATGAGCATGAACCTAACAAAAATATTAATGCTGATGTTCATGATGATGCTCAACCTAGTAATGATAATGATGTAGAAATTGAACCTGCTGTTGATCTTGATAACCCACAATCAAAGAATAAATGTTATGATAAAAGAGACTTTGTTGCTAGGAAACATGGTAAAGAAAGGGAACCTTGGGTTCAGAAACCCATGCCTTTTCCTCCAAAACCATCCAAGAAAAAGGATGATGAGTATTTTGAGCGCTTTGATGAAATGATTAGGCCTATCTTTTTGCGTATGTGATTAACTGATGTGCTCAAAACAAATCATTATGCTAAATATATGAAGGATATCATTACTAATAAAAGAAAGATACCGGAAGCTGAGATTTCCACCATGCTTGCTAATTATACTTTTAAGGGTGGAATACCAAAGAAACTTGGAGATCCCAGAGTACCTACTATACCTTGCTCCATTAAAAGAAATTATATTAAAACTGCTTTATGTGATCTTGGAGCCGGTGTGAGTGTTATGCCTCTCTCTTTATATTGAAGACTTGCCTTGAATAAGCTGACACCTACCAAAATATCTTTTCAAATGGCTGATAAATCAACTACTATACCTGTCGGTATTTGTGAGGATGTGCCTGTTGTGGTTGCAAACGTTACTATTTTAACGGACTTTGTTATTCTTGATATTCCCGAGGATGATAGTATGTCTATTATTCTTGGAAGACCTTTTCTTAATACTGCAGGGGCTGTTATTGATTGCAACAAAGGCAATGTCACTTTTCATGTTAATGGTAATGAGCATACAGTACACTTTCCGAGGAAACCACCTCAAGTTCATAGTATCAACTCCATTGGAAAAATTCCATCGATTATAATTGGAGGTTTTGAATTTCCTCTTCCTACTCTCAAGAAGAAATATGATATACTTATTATAGGGGATGTGCATATCCCCGTTGAGGTAACTTAGTGTTATTCAAAATTTCTCCGATTCCATGATTATCGGAATGAGTTTGTTAACAAGACTTGATCAACCTTGTTAGTGGATTCTTTTTGATGACCCTGAGATGGATGAAACTAGAAACACAAACTTTTGTACCCACTCTATATTTTCTGATATTTATATTAAATAAAGTAAAAATAGTATTTTTCTGTCTGTTAGCTGATTGTGTGTGCAATATAAAAATATCCCGAAAATAAAAGTCCTCAGAATGACATGCCAATTTAATATGATTTTTTCAGGAATATTTGAGGATTTAATGTGCAAAAATTACCGCGGGAGGAGCTGCCACCTGGCCACGAGAGTGGTGGGCGCGCCCCCCTGCCTCGTGGGCCCACGATGGCCCTCCTCCACTTATCCCAGCACCCATCTTCTTCCTCTATCTCACACAAACCCGAAAAACCAACTCAAGCACGAGTTCCAGCCACTTTTGTTGTGATTTTCGATCTCCTTGCTCAAAGCACCTCTCGCAAAACTGCTTGGGGAGATTGTTCCTTGGTATGTGACTCCTCCATTGGTCCAATTAGTTTTTGTTCTAGTGCTTTATTCATTGCAAATTTGTGCTGCATAGGTGACCATGTTCTTGAGCTTGCATGTCAAATTTATATGGTTCCAAGTAGTTTTGATGCATGATATAGGCTCTAGGCACTTGTGGGAGTAGTTGCTGTCAGTTTTATTGAGTTTGGTTTACTTTTATTTTGAAGTTACTAAAAATTTCAGAATTTTTCAGAAAATGATGAGGAGATTATTGAGGGGCTCATCGAGCCAAAGCTCGAAGGAAAAGGCACCGGAGCCTAAGTATAATCTGCCTCGCACCGCGGAGATTCGGGCGTGTGAATGGCCTTCTGATGATTTCTTGAGAGCAGCCGGTATCTATGTAGATTTTCATGAATTGGCTCACAATGCAGGCCTCACGGCTTTCCTCCACGACCAATGCAATCAGTATCTCTTACTCACAAATACCTTTGTGCAAAACTTTCAATTTCATTCTAGGAACTCACCACCCACGGTGGAGTTCCATTTATATGATGAGCATAAGGAGATGTCACTTTATGATTTCTGTCGGATTTGTTTAGTCCCCTTTGAGGGCAAGACATAAGAACCACATCATGATGATGTGGAGGGATTTATTAATAATATCACTGTAGGAGAAACCAGGAAGGTTTCCGATGCACGAATCACTAGCATACATTTTCCTGTTTTACGCTATTTTGCATTATTTGCTAGTCGTTGTTTAATTGGACGCAGAAACTGTGGAAACCTTAGTATCCCTGATTTAATTATTCTACTCCAAGATTTATACAGTGATAACACTTTCAGTATGGGCGGCATTATTGCTAGACGGTTAAATATGAACTGTACTAAGGGCCCCATCTTTGGAGGCATTTATGCTACACGCCTAGCCGCACATTTTAACATACCTATTAGGCATGTTGAGAAGGAAGAAAAGGTGCTGCCCCATGTTTATCTAGATCATAAAAGTATGGTGGCACATGATTTTATTGTTAAGAATAGGGCAGGAGAGCTTAAATATCAATTGTTCTTTAATAAACATCATCCTGAGACTATTACCATGCCTGCTCCTTCTTTGTTTGATTTGACTGCAGGCACGTACCTTGTTCCGTTGACGGCTATTCATGCCTACTGGGACCCTGCACCAGCCGAGGAGCCAAAGCCGAAACCACAATTGGATCCTTCACGACAGTCTAACTATCAGTGGGATCTGGAGATGATTGCCAGCCAGTGGCAATCGGAGCCTTCTTCTTCCTCATCACAGTACGACCCCAACAAGTATTATTATGGATATCCGCCAGGCCAGCCGTGGCCATAGACCAACTTAGGCCAAAAGCCTAAGCTTGGGAGAGTACGTATTTCTCACCGACATTACATTTATGTTCACACACACTCATTGCTAGATGTCGGTGCTCATACTTTTTCACTGTAATATCCATGCTAGTTTATTTTCTTTTCCCTGCTTTCTTCTTGTGGGTTCGTTAAACCTTAAGAAAAACCAAAAAAATAGTAATAGTTTATTTTTCTGCTGTAGTATTAATAATTAAAAAGAAAACCCAAAAATATTTCTTGTTCTTCTTTTGCTTGTTGGGAGCTTTCCCGTGTAAATAGTTTTATTTCTTTTTCTTTTCTTTGGGGGTCAGTAGGAGAAGACCATAATTAAATTGTTGAAGTGGCTCTTATATGCATCATTGTTGATTTAACCAAGGAGCCCATATTTCCTTGTCTTCTCCTGTTTATTGAATGCTCGCAGATTCCAGCTTAGTCCAATGCACGTGCACTCTTATTATTATTCACACCATTCGGTCGTGCAAGTGAAAGGCAATTATGATGATATATGATGGACTGACTGAGATGAGAAAAGCTGGTATGAACTCGACCTCTTTTGTTTTTGTAAATATGATGAGTCCCGCGTTCTTGATTCAGCTTATTATGAATAAACATGTTTGCAATGACAACTAGAGATCATAGTTGCTTGTGCCATGCTTAATTAGCTATGAGTTATAATGATTTACCTTGTGTGCCAACATGCTATTAAGATGATTATGATGTGGTATGATGGGGTGGTATCCTCCTTTGAATGATTTAAGGACTTGACTTGGCACATGTTCATGCATGTAGTTGAAACAAATCAACATAGCCTTCACGATATTTATGTTCATGGTGGATTATATCCTACTCATGCTTGCATCCAATTTTTATTAATTTTAATGCATGTACTTGGCTGTTGTCGCTCTCTAGTTGGTCGCTTCCCAGTCTTTTGCTAGCCTTCACCTGTACTAAGCGGGAATACTGCTTGTGCATCCAATCCTTTAAACCCCAAAGTTATTCCAGATGAGTCCACTATGCCTTCCTATATGCGGTATCTACCTGCCGTTCCAAGTAAATTTGTATGTGCCAAACTCTAAACCTTCAAATAAACATTCTGTTTTGTATGCTCGAATAGCTCATGTATCAACCAAGGTTGTCCTTATCTTCCGTGTTAGGCGGGTTATTCTCAAGAGGAGTGGACTCCGCTCCTCACTCACGAGAAAATGGCTGGTCACCGGGATGCCCAGTCCCATGCTTTATGCAAACTAAATCAAAATTAATTGCAAACAAAACTCCCCCTGGGACCTGATGTATGTTGGAGTCACTCGTTGTTTCGAGAAAGCCATGGATTGATGTTTGTTGGTGGAGGGGAGTATAAACTTTACCATTCTGTTTGGGAACCGCCTATAATGTGTTTAGCATGGAAGATATCGCCATTTCTTAGTTGTTACGTTGACAATGAAAGTATACCGCTCAAAATACAATTTATCTCTATTGCAAAACCAAGCTCTGGCACCTCTACAAATCCCTGCTTCCCTCTGCGAAGGGCCTATCCATTTACTTTTATGTTGAGTCATCACCCTCTTATTAAAAAGCACTAGCTGGAGAGCACAGCTATCATTTACATCTGTTACTATTAATCTATGTTGGGTATGACTATGATTGGATCTCTTTTACCATGAATTACAATGTCTAGTCAGTCCTTGATCTTTAAAGGTGCTCTGCATTTATGTTTTGCGGTCTCAGAAAGGGCTAGCGAGATACCATCTTGTTATATCATATTATGATTGTTTTGAGAAAGTGTTGTCATCCGAGATTTATTATTATGACTTGCTAGTTGATTATGCTATTGATATGAGTGATTATGAGACCTGAGAATTATTACAAATGTGGTTAGTTATGTTCTATGCTGAAAACTTGAATACTGGCTTGACATAGTTACAACAACAAGAGCAAACAGAGTTTGTAAAAGTTTTTCTTTCTTTCTTTCAGTTTGTCAACTGAATTGCTTGAGGACAAGCAAGGGTTTAAGCTTGGGGGAGTTGATACGTCTCCGTCGTATCTACTTTTCCAAACACTTTTGCCCTTGTTTTGGACTCTAACTTGTATGATTTGAATGGAACTAACCCGGACTGACGCTATTTTCAGCAGAATTACCATGGTGTTGTTTTATGTGCAGAAAACAAATATTCTCGGAATGACCTGAAACTCCACGGGAGGTCTTAGAAAAAATAATAAAAAATCCTCGCCAAATATGAAGACCAGGGGGCCCACACCCTTCTCATGAGGGTGGGGGGCACCCCCCCCTAGGATGTGCCCCCTACCTCGTGGCCCCCCTGTTGCGTCTCCGACTCCAACTCCACCTCCATATATTGAGTTTCGATGAGAAAAAAATCAGGGAGAAGAAATCATCACGTTTTACGATACGGAGCCGCCGCCAAGCCCTAAAACCTCTCGGGAGGGCTGATCTGGAGTCCGTTCGGGGCTCCGGAGAGGGGGATTCGTCACCGTCGTCATCATCAACCATCCTCCATCACCAATTTCATGATGCTCACCGCCGTGCGTGAGTAATTCCATCGTAGGCTTGCTGGACGGTGATGGGTTGGATGAGATTTATCATGTAATCGAGTTAGTTTTGTTAGGGTTTGATCCCTAGTATCCACTATGTTCTGAGATTGATGTTTCTATGACTTTGCTATGCTTAATGCTTGTCACTAGGGCCCGAGTGCCATGATTTCAGATCTGAACCTATTATGTTTTCATGAATATATGTGAGTTCTTGATCCTATCTTGCAAGTCTATAGTCACCTACTATGTGTTATGATCCGGCAACCCCGAAGTGACAATAATCGGGACCACTCCCGGTGATGACCATAGTTTGAGGAGTTCATGTATTCACTATGTGCTAATGCTTTGTTCCGGTTCTCTATTAAAAGGAGGCCTTAATATCCCTAAGTTTCCAATAGGACCCCGCTGCCATGGGAGGGTAGGACAAAAGATGTCATGCAAGTTCTTTTCCATAAGCACGTATGACTATATACGGAATACATGCCTACATTACATTGACGAATTGGAGATAGTTCTGTGTCACCCTATGTTATGAGTGTTACATGATGAACCACATCCGGCATAATTATCCATCACTGGTCCGGTGCCTACGAGTTTTCCATATACTAGTTCTCGCTTATTTACTTTCCCGCTTCTACTATCACAATCACTACAAAATACCAAAAACATTACTTTTGTTGTCTTTACTTTTGTTGCCGCTACCACCACTATCATATTACTTTGCTACTAAACACTTTGCTGCAGATACTAAGTTTCTAGTTGTGGTTGAATTGACAACTCAGCTGCTAATACTTGAGAATATTCTTTGGCTCCCCTTGTGTCGAATCAATAAATTTGTGTTGAATACTCTACCCTCGAAAGCTGTTGTGATCCCCCATACTTGTGGGTTATCAGTTAGCTCCGTCTCGACCAGCCACAATGTCTCTTGTTCTAGGCGATTCTTCTATTTTCCAAGTTTTTTTAGTTGTAATAACACCACGGCAAGCTAGCGCCGCTCTTCGTGTGTGCCCGTGCAAAGGTTAGACGATGGAGAGAAGAGAGATTGAGATCGCAGACCTGGGACCCACCAGTAAGTGAGATAATGGTCATGCACGTGTTGACGAGGCACTCCCTCTACTCTACTCAATGCAAGTACTGTATAAAATCAAGTTACGGGACAAAGCCAACA
Source organism: Triticum dicoccoides (assembly GCF_002162155.2). Lineage (NCBI taxonomy): Eukaryota > Viridiplantae > Streptophyta > Magnoliopsida > Poales > Poaceae > Triticum > Triticum dicoccoides. Next base: position 500,935,953 of record NC_041384.1, read on the forward strand.
ACTGTTCATTTTTTCAGGCTATCGACTTACGCTTTGTAGCCCAGGTTGCCAGTTTGAATCTTGTCTTTCAGATTTGTTAGTTTTAGGTCCAAATTTGATTGATGACAAGTGGGACCCCCGTGTGTTGTTCCGATATTTCAGTGTAGGATGGTTTTTTTGAACAAACACTTTGCGCGGTTAGACAAGTAACGACACGAGTTACACGTTTTTTGCAAGTTTACGAACAAAAATGACAGCGGCATAGAATATCACATCCACCCCGCAGCTTAGATACTATGGTGATACGAGTTTTTACACCGTTGGAAGTGAGATCCAATGGCTTGGGGGTAGTCTTTGTAATTATGCGCAATTTCCAAACTCTCCAAAGGTTTTTTTGCAAATAAAACATTCAGGCCTCGTGTGTGCTGCTGCATCTTCGATCCAACGGCTCCCCGGTGCTCATATTAGGTGCTCCCCGTAGCTTAATTACCCACTACGGTGATTGGAGTAGTTGTGGGCCGAATGCTATGAAAATATAATCTAAACCGACCGGAATAAATGCCTACACAAATTAATCCAAGGTTGGAGTGTCCCTCGCAATGTAAATAGCTCCGGCTTTGCGAGGGATGGAGAGGTAGTAGCTTCAACGCTTGGAAGATACGGTGTGAGAAAGCGAGGTCAATCGAGAGACATATAGATAGAGAGACAAAGTGAGTGTGGTCCGACATTCATTGAACAAATATGTATGCTCTGGAGAGATATTGTCCGATTGAGATTTTTGGCAAGGGTGAGGGCAGTAAGATAGAGCTTGAGAGATGATCCAGTCACAGACGTGTAGATATATTTTGTGCGTGGGAGGAAGCAAGGTCAACCGATCACATAGGATCGTCGTGCAATCGAAAGATCGAGATGGGTTGGAGAGAGTGACCTAGATAGACGATGTGCGTGAGAGAGTATACAATGTGAATAGGTCGAATTGGGCTCAACATGGTGATATATCGTTTTTGTCCGAGAAAGAGCGAGGTCAATCGAGACATATGGAGAGAGAGAGAGAGATTGAGTGAGCGTGGCCCACCATGAGGTCAAAATAGTGGTGGAGGCTTGGATGGACTGACCTAGATAGACAATCTGCGTGAGAGAGTATAGAGTGTGTCGATCGAGGCCCGAATAGGGAGATATATCATTTGTGTGTGAAAGAAAACGAGGTTAAACGAGACTCCGATAAAGAGAGTGATATTGAGCGAGTGTGACCGGCCGTGTGGAAGAAAGAGTGAGACAGTCTCGAGGGAGTGACCTAGATATACAATGTGCGTGCGTGCGCATGCACGAGAGGTTGGGGGCTAGATAGGCAATACATGTATTTAGTGTGAGAGAGTGAGAGGGAGAGGGGGGAGAGAGAGAGAGCTCGGCATGGGGTGCAATGACGGGTGTGTAAGGTAAATACATTTGGTAACAGAGTGGAAAAAGGGGTTGTGTACTTGAGAGACTTAGAGATCGAAACATGGAGAGAAAGAATGAACGTGTGTTGGAAACCAATAGCTTCCTAAGGTGGTTAGGAGAGGGAGATTGACCGATACAGGAAGTATGTAGCGTTTGTGCAGGGGGGCTAAAAACAACATTTGAATGTACATAGTACGAGACTTAATATCGATGTTTCAATTTGGTGTACATTGTAAGATTTGAACCGAGGACCAGGCATACGGGTAATAATTTCGGAATCATGCCATACTAAGTTTCGAAAAGTTGACATTGACTCAGTTTGTTGTGCTATTTTGTAGGTCATATGTTACACGGATAAGCCAGGAAACAGACAGAAAAATACTATTTTTACTTTATTTCTACTAAATAACAGAAAATATAGAGAGGGTACAGAAGTTTGTGCCTCTAGTTTCATCCATCTCATGCTCATAAAAAAGAATCCACTAACAAGGTTGATCAAGTCTTGTTAACAAACTCATTTCGATAATCATGAAACCGGAGAAATTTCGAATAACACTAAGTTACCTCAACGGGGATATGCACATACCCTATAATAAGTATATCATATTTCTTTTTGACAGTAGGAAGAGGAAATTCAAAACCTCCAATTATAATCGATGGAATTTTTCCAATGGAGTTGATACTATGAACTTGAGGTTGTTTCCTCGGAAAGTGTACCGTATGCTCATTACCATTAACATGAAAAGTGACATTGCCTTTGTTGCAATCAATAACAGCCCCTGCAGTATTAAGAAAAGGTCTTCCAAGAATAATAGACATACTATCATCCTCGGGAATATCTAGAATAACAAAGTCCATTAAAATAGTAATGTTTGCATCCACAACAGGCACATCCTCACAAATACCGACAGGTATAGCAGTTGATTTATCAGCCATTTGCAAAGATATTTCGATAGGTGTCAGCTTATTCAAGTCAAGTCTACGATATAAAGAGAGAGGCATAACACTAACACCGGCTCCAAGATCACATAAAGCAGTTTTAATATAATTTCTTTTAATGGAGCAAGGTATAGTAGGTACTCCGGGATCTCCAAGTTTCTTTGGTATTCCATCCTTAAAAGTATAATTAGCAAGCATGGTGGAAATCTTAGCTTCCGGTATCTTTCTTTTATTAGTAATGATATCCTTCATATATTTAGCATAAGGATTTGTTTTGAGCACATCAGTTGATCGCATACGAAAAAAGATAGGCCTAATCATTTCAGCAAAGCGCTCAAAATCCTCATCATCCTTTTTCTTGGATGGTTTTGGAGGAAAAGGCATGGGTTTCTGAACCCAAGGTTCCCTTTCTTTACCATGTTTCCTAGCAACAAAGTATATTTTATCATAACGTTGATTCTTTGATTGTGGGTTATCAAGATCAACAGTAGGTTCAATTTCTACATCATTGTCATTACTAGGTTGAGCATCATCATGAACACCATCATTAATATTTTCATTAGGTTCATGTTCATTACCAGATTGTGTTTCAGCATCAGACATAGATATATCATTTGGATTATCAGGTGGTTCAGCAATAGGTTCACTAGAAGTTTGCACAGTTATATCATTTTTCTTTTTCTTCTTTTTAGAAGAACTAGAAACATCAATATTATTTCTCTGAGAATCTTGCTCGATTCTCCTAGGGTGGCCTTCAGGATACAAAGGTTCCTGAGTCATTCTACCAGTTCTAGTACCACTCTAATAGCATAATCATTTTTCTTACTATTCATTTCATCAAGCACTTCTTTTGAGCTTTAAGCACTTGTTCTACTTGCGTGGTAACCATAGAAGCATGTTTGCTAACAAGTTTAAGTTCACCTCTAATATTAGCCATATAATTACCCAAGCGTCTAATCATATAAGCATTTTCTTTTAGTTGTCTACCAAAATAAGCATTGAAGTCGTCTTGCTTAAACATAAAGTTATCAAACTCATCCAGGCACTGACTAGCAATTTTAGTAGGAGGAACTTCAGCTTATCATATCTATAGAGAGAATTTACCTTTACTACCTGTGTCGGGATATCGGGGTCAGGAGGTTCTTCAATAAATAAAGAATTGAGATCATAAGTTTCTTCAACAGGCGGTGAATTAAGACCATGTATTTCTTCAATAGGAGGTAAATTCTTAACGTCTTCAGCTTTAATACCTTTCTCTTTCATAGATTTCTTTGCCTCTTGCATATCTTTGGGACTGGGAAATAGAACACCTCTCTTCTTCGGAGTTGTTTAGGAATAGGCTCGGTAATTGGAGCAGGAGCTGGCTCAGGAGCTGGATCAGGAGGTGCCCAATTATTTTCATTTGTCAACATATTATTCAATAGAATTTCAGCTTCATCTGGTGTTCTTTCCCTGAAAAGAGAACCAGCACAACTATCCAAGGTAATCTCGGGAAGCATCGGTTAGCCCATTATAAAAGATATCAAGTATTTTGGGTTTCTTAAGAGGATGATCAGGCAAAGCATTAAGTAACTTGAGAAGCCTCCCCCAAGCTTGTGGGAGACTCTCTTCTTTAATTTGCACAAAGTTGTATATTTCCCTCAAAGCAGCTTGTTTCTTATGAGCAGGGAAATATTTAGCAGAGAAGTAATAAATCATATCCTGGGGACTACGCACACAACCAGGATCAAGAGAATTGAACCATATCTTAGCATCACCCTTTAATGAGAACAGAAATATTTTGAGTATATAAAAGTAACGCGATCTCTCATCATTAGTAAACAGGGCAGCTATATTATCTAACTTAGTAACATGTGCCACAACAGTTTCAGATTCATAGCCATAAAACGGATCAGATTCAACCAAAGTAATTATATCAGGATCAACAGAGAATTCATAATCCTTATCAGGAACACAAATAGGTGAAGTAGCAAAAGCAGGGTCGGGTTTCATTTTATCTCTAAGTGATTTTTTGTTCCATTTAACTAATAACCTCTTGAGCTCATATCTATCTTTGCAAGCTAAAATAGCGGCAGAAGATTCCATATAAAAAAGATAGCCCTCAGGAATAACAGGCATATTTTCATCATCACTTTCATCATCATATTCAGATTCAATAGTTTCTTTTTCTCTAGCCCTAGCAATTTGTTCATCAAGAAATTCACCAAGGGGCACAGTAGTATCAGGCATAGAAATAGTTTCATCATAAGTATCATGCATAGCAGAAGTGGCATCATCAATAACATGCGACATATCGGAACGAATAGCAGAAGCAGGTTTAAGTGTCGCTAGCCTACTCATAACAGAAGGTGAATCAAGTGCAGAGCTAGATGGCAGTTCCTTGCCTCCCCTCGTAGTTGAGGGATAGATCTTGGTTTTTGGATCTCTCAAGTTCTTCATAATGATAAGCAAATATAAATCCCAAGTGACTCAAAGAATAGAGCTATGCTCCCCGGCAACGGCGCCAGAAATTAGTCTTGATAACCCACAAGTATAGGGGATTGCAACAGCTTTCGAGGGTAGAGTATTCAACCCAAATTTATTGATTCGACACAAGGGGAGCCAAAGAATATTCTCAAGTATTAGCAGCTGAGTTGTCAATTCAACCACACCTGGAAACTTAGTATCTGCAGCAAAGTGTTTAGTAGCAAAGTAATATGATAGTGGTGGTAGCGGCAACAAAAGTAAAGACAACAAAAGTAATGTTTTTGGTATTTTGTAGTGATTGTAACAGTAGCAGCGGGAAAGTAAATAAGCGAGAACCAGTATATGGAAAACTCGTAGGCACCGGATCAGTGATGGATAATTATGCGGGATGCGGTTCATCATGTAACAGTCATAACATAGGGTGACACAGAACTAGCTCCAATTCATCAATGTAATGTATGCATGTATTCCGTATATAGTCATACGTGCTTATGTAAAAGAACTTGCATGACATCTTTTGTCCTACCCTCCCATGGCAGCGGGGTCCTATTGGAAACTAAGGGATATTAAGGCCTCCTTTTAATAGAGAACCGGAACAAAGCATTAGCACATAGTGAATACATGAAGTCCTCAAACTATGGTCATCACCGGGAGTGGTCCCGATTATTGTCACTTCAGGGTTGCCAGATCATAACACATAGTAGGTGACTATAGACTTGCAAGATAGGATCAAGAACTCACATATATTCATGAAAACATAATAGGTTCAGATCTGAAATCATGGCACTCGGGCCCTAGTGACAAGCATTAAGCATAGCAAAGTCATAGCAACATCAATCTCAAAACATAGTGGATACTAGGGATCAAACCCTAACAAAACTAACTCAATTACATGATAAATCTCATCCAACCCATCACCGTCCAGCAAGCCTACGATGGAATTACTCACGCACGGCGGTGAGCATCATGAAATTGGTGATGGAGGATGGTTGATGATGACGACGGTGACGGATCCCCCTCTCCGGAGCCCCGAACGGACTCCAGATCAGCCCTCCCAAGAGGTTTTAGGGCTTGGCGGCGGCTCCGTATCGTAAAACGCCATGATTTCTTCTCTCTGATTTTTTTCTCTCCGAAAGCAAATATATAGAGTTGGAGTTGGCGTCGGAGGGCATCCAGGGGGCCCACGAGGTAGGGGGCGCGCCCTAGAGGGGGGGCGCGCCCCCCACCCTCGTGGACAGGGTCTGGGCCCCCTAGTCTTCATCTTTGGCGAGGATTTTTTATTATTTTTTTCTAAGATGTTCCGTGGAGTTTCAGGTCATTCCGAGAATATTTGTTTTCTGCACATAAAGTAACACCATGGCAATTCTGCTGAAAACAGCATCAGTCCGGGTTAGTTCCATTCAAATCATACAAGTTAGAGTCCAAAACAAGGCAAAAGTGTTTGGAAAAGTAGATACGACGGAGACGTATCACAGCCCTGCAAAATCTCTCTTCTCCACCGTCCCCTTCCGCGCCCAGATTGCTCAAATCCCTAATTCGCCGCCAACCCTCGAATCGCCCCTCGTCTCGTCTCTTTCCCCACTGTTCCCCACCTCTGTGTCGGACAACGATGATGAAGACAACGGTCGCGCTTCACCACCGCACCGGAGCTACCTCATCTACGCCCTCGTCCACCGCACCGGGTGGTCCACCGACAACGTCGGCCACCGCAACCGACGTATCTCACAGACACCGAGTTCCACCGCATCAGGTGCGCTTCACCGACGCCGTCTCCCAGCTCACCGGGGCTACTTCACCGAGCACATCGTCGCACCTCCGCCCCCCGAGGCCGTTGGGGCTTCACCAACGGTCTCGTCCACCGCATCGTAGTGCTCTGCTGCCACTCAAGATCTGCATCCATGCGCGGCCAGCCAGCGCATCACCCTCAACGGCTCTGAAGTGACCCGCACTCTAGCTAGGCGAGCATGCCCAAACATCGGCCCGAACTAGGTATCCACACATCACTCCCTTGTGCACTGTTCTGACAATGTTTGGATATCCTTTCACTGCTCTCTTAGCTTACACGCCTATGCAACTCTGACCTTAGCTCTTATTTCTTCTGGAGATATCATCTGAAACAAGCAAATCCATATTTTAGCGAAGCATGACGGCGCTACAGGATCTGGTACACATCCTGCACACCCGTATAACCTTGTAAGTATCTGTCCTCCGGTACAACATCAAGGTTGATTCCTCTTATTTGATCAACCATTCACCGTGTCAAAAATGCAGAGGGGGATGCAAGGAGCACAAGGCCTACACATCCAAGCAAGTGGCAACATGGACTTGTACATGGAACATCCCAAGTGCAAGCAGAGCTGTAGTGAGCCTGTACAACGAGCTAGCGTAAGTCCCTGCATTTCATTTAATTCATACTGGCATTCGTGTATGATTTGTGTGCAGTGGCTGATCCACGAATTAAAGTTACCAGGGGCGAACATTTAACTTAAAAAAAACGAAGGCACTTGCACTCCAGAAATCAACATAACTTGAGAAATGTGAAGCTACATGCACTTTGAAAACCAGCTAATGATCCAAAGTAGTTCAGATTATAAACACTAAATGATGCAAGCACCAAAAAACACAAAATTCAACATGGTGTACAAGGACTACAAACATGGTCTGTACCTGCTTGAATTATCCGTTCTCTGGCTGAAAATATCAAAGTGTAATTGCACGTATAACCAGTGCGCAAACTGCATATCAATATATCTATCCTGCACAAGTATGCCAATAGTTTCAAACAACATATTAGAAAAGTATTTATGCTATGTTGTCATGATACGGGGACTTTCTGGTAGATGGCCTCGACGTTTCCTCAAGCTATGAAAATGCACTATAATTTGCTTGTCATCAATGCCTGCAAATCTCTCTCTCTCAACATAGTAGATCATCATTAGACACTAAATCCTTCAATGAGCTTGCAAAATGCTTGCATTAGATCCCTCATTAGACACTATATGTTCATCACCAGGAGCATGTAAAATGTTTGCATCAAATCCTTCATTAGCAGTCTGTTCATCAGACACTTCAGGCTCAAGAACAACATGAGCTTGTATGTTTGCACCGGAAACTTGATTAGATACATCAGATTCAGTCAGTTCGGTATTGATTGGGGGAGTTATAGAATAAGTAGAAATTGGTTTCATTTTCTCATAGATTCCCTACATACAAGCAGTTTTACAACACCGTCAGGTTTAACTATTGGCCAGAAATTGAAGAGTTGAATTAGATATAATCAGGGATGTGATGTGCCTGCTTGTTGCGCATGCTACTCTTGCAAGTTGCGACTATCCGTTTGTGCAAGCTCGATGCCATGCCCGTGCTGCCGCCGCTGCCTCCCACGTAGGCTACACCCAGGGTTGGATCTTCATCTTCTTGTCCTTCCGTTCGCTTGAAGCCCGGCGACCGTCCTCCAACGAGGGCGCGAGGAAGTGATATGTCGGTCTGTCCAGCGGCGGCTAGGTTAGGAGGGAACCAGACTGGAGGCTGGAGCGAATGAATTGGGATTTTTCCTATTGTCGATCGATATGGGAGGCGCTCGTTTGGGCCGCAAGCCTGCTATAGGGCCTGCCTTGCACTTATGTTATTGGCCCATCCAAATTGAAACATTTTTCTTCATTTTTTATATTGCCTGCTCGTGCATTGGGACGAACAAAACTAGCGTGGGCCAACCTGGACGACTCAAAGTAGGTTCACACTTTCCAGGCACCTGAGGTGGCCGCCCATACTAGCCCCTATGGTGGCATCTCCCCTTTTTGCATGTATGATTGGATAGTGAAAAATATTCTAGTGGCGCTTTTGATTTACCCATAGAATGGTTGAATTGCTTGTTTCTATGAACTGAGTTCGTCAATAATGTGAAGGATGCCAGTCTTTTCATCCTATTGTAGATTACTTAGATCTCGATATGCCAAAAGTAATCGCATGAAATATACAGTAAAAGCCAGTGTGATGTGTTTGGCTACAACTAGTCAGACTACACGTCCTCATATAGCATATCAAGGATGCACCATCTTACCAGATTAACCATTCGACTTACCCATGCAGTGTGGGAAGAAAGAAGTATTGGGACTGCGTATCCAAGCAATTGATGCCATGGACTCCTTCGTACAACCTTGTAAGCGAAAAAGAAGTTGCAGTGTGCCTATACAAAGAACTAGCGTAAGTTCAGTTACCTGCTCGGAATTTTAGCTAGCCACTTATTGCAAAATTGTTCAATTACGTTGCTTGGCTTAATTTAGTTTGCTACTGATTACATAATGGCACAGCCTGTTAATCATATTGTAGACTGCGCCTATCTATGTGTTTCATACTTACTATTAAGAATTACCTATTTGCCTTAACTTAAATATCTACTTGTTTGTTTAACTGCTTTGCTGCTGCAACAGCGGGTTACAATAATGTTAATAACTGCTTTTCAGCATCCAATTGAAACTCTTTAATTCCTTGTTTGTTTAACTGGTTTGTTGTTATAACTCCCAGTTGAGATGTTTTGCTAACTTCAACTTTTCTGAATCCAATCGGAACTTTAATGGCAAAACAGGTTAGCCCAAGATCAAAGAGCGAGGTCCCCATGGACGTTGCATCATCCCACAGCAGTGGCACCGGCCCAATCGTGCATTATGAATTGCCAACTGCTGATGCTCTAGAGGCTAAACTAGTGGTAGAAAGAGATTCTGCTTCTGCACTTAGAGATGAAGTTGACATGTTGAGGAAGCAAACAGCACAATCACAAGCAGTACTCGAGACAACCATTAAATATTTGGTGGATTTCAAAATGAAGCAAGCTAAGACTGACCAGATTGTTAAGGTCCTGAAGGAAAAAAGGAAATTAAATTCCTACTTGGTAAATCATAGGTGAAATGTTCTTTCCATAGTTGAATAACCTTTGTGTTGTCTGTTCATGTAATCAATCAAACCATTTGTTTTAGAGATCATGTAATAATTGTTTTTTTGTTTGTAATTTTATTTGAGCACAAGTCTGTATTAATTGATACGACTCGGAGACATTTCATTTGGATTGCTGTGCCAGACCTACAAATATGCCAATCGGGCTGAATGTGCATTCAGCAATAGTAGTATAGATGGACCATAAGTGACACGCATCGGAAAGGGCCAAGATGCTGGCTAAAAAAAGGATGTTGTTGTAGCCAAAAAAAGTACAGCGGCCTGGCTTATGTATGTTAGTTGATATTATTGATCCATATACTCTATAAGTGTTTATATGTCTGTTAGTTCCGTACATTCTTGGTTGATTGACTCGATATTTGAATCTTGATACATCGCTTGTGTACATATCTAAATGGGAGTACACATTATGTTGCGTGTGACATTTGAGTTGGACATGAAGTGTTCCAAATATTCGAATTCACCTTAAACTGGATTCTAGTTTCTGAATTTGAGTATCGACATTTGTAAACCATATTCATATATGACAGTGGAATACATCTTTGTCGTCCTTTTGAAGATATATAAAAACACATAGAATGATTTATAAAGATTCATATAGGAATACAAAATGGATTCAAATTTAGTTGCCAGGGTAAACGTGGATGCTTATTGTCCCAAAATTCGAAAGAAACAGCAAAATGTCCACTCCCACATCGGCTGCCCGAAGCCAAGTGTTTGGGAGATGGAAATTACTGTCTACCCATTACACGGACAATACATCGGCCCGATTTCCACTGCTCTAAATAGGGGTAGGTTAGTAACTTCAATTAGACGTGACACGACTGCCTCTGAGCCCATTCTGACATGGTGGGCATCAAACATGAGCGGCAAAACTCATTTGATTCAAGCTCATCCGAAAGACCTCTGTTTCTCCCTCCATTCCCCATTCATACACGATGAGAGGCAAAACACCCTCTCCTCGTCCGAAATAGATGTAGGCTAATATTTTAAATAGGGGTAGATGTGTAACTTCCATCAGACGTGACACAACCGCCCTACCTGTCAGCCCCATTCATACACCGTGGGCGGCAAGACACCCTCTCCTCGCCCGAAATAGTTACCGGCAAATATTTGGGAGATGCGAGATTACCGTCCTATCCCCAACCAACGAGATGTCCAAATTTGAAACGGGGGATAAGTTCATAACTTTCCCATATTTCAGACAGGCGCGTCCCAAAAACATGGTTCCCCGTACCTCTCCCTCCATTTTCCCATTCATACACCGTCCGCGCTAGAACACCCCATTCCCACACCAGCCTCCGTCCGCCACCCCATCCATCGCCGCCGTCCTGCACCACATCCATCGCCACCGTCCTCCACCATGCCGAAGCGCCTACCAAGACCGCGTCGTCCACTGCTAGAGATGGACGTTTCTCATCCACGGCGACGGACCAATAGCCTTGCATCACATCCTCTCGCTTCATCGGGGCCGTCGTCCTCTTTATCGGGGCCACTCACACGACCTTCTCTTCCGCCGCAACGGGACTTATCCCCCGATGCACCCGTCTACCGTCGTAGATCTGCTTCAATGCCACTGATAGCCATCGCACCCCCGATGCCTACACGGCGCCACAAGAGAGGTGGTACTTCATATCTCCTCAACTTTTTGATCTCAACCAGAAAATAGATCTTAACTTGGTTACTCTACTTTCTTTTCAGCTCTTAGAATTTAGTTCTTAGTTCGAAGTAAACAATGGATGCTAAATATCATTTCTTCGGTTTGCAGCTTCAAATCTGCCATGGCACAGCCATAATACGGTTTAATTGATCATGCTTAGGGTTCAATTGATCATGTTGGTTCCGTGGTGGTTTCTTTAATAGAAATCAGAGGGGAAACCCTCTTTTGCTAAAAAATATATGCTTAGAGTTTCCCCCTTTTATGATCACTATACGATCAGAATACATGCTTCGTGTCATAATAACACTGCTCCACCTATCAAGCTAAACAAGCTTAGTTGTTCAAATATGAATCTGATATTATTAAAATAGAGTGGTTTAATTGGTCAGCTAAATGTTCCTAAATTAGTTTCGAAAATGCATGTTCGTCGCTCGGGTGTGTATCTCTATGTGTGGTCTGGTCAGCACGGTTGGGGAGGTGAACTTTGCATATGCAGGGGTTTATAGGGAGACACTCTCTGAGTTGAAACCGCAATGCATTCCATAGATAATCTGACTACTTTTTATGTTTTCATGAATCTCAGATTCTGAACAGCATCATAATGATTATGAGCTTGCGCGCATGAAAAGAATAAAGCAGAACAATGCCATGGCTGTCAAACTTGGCATTAAGGGACTGAAATCAAGTCTGGATGCAATGCAATGCAAACACTCTCCACCTACAGATTCATGCTCAGAATATGATCCTAACAGTGATTTTGAGCTAGAGGGAGACCTAAGTCAATGTAGCTCCCTAGTGGAGGAGTCAGAGGAAGATTCCCTATCTTATTCACCCATCAAGGTACTTGCTCTAACTTTCCAAGGTTACATTCCTCGCACATATCTTGCAACTGATGCTTTGCATTGCTTCTACTTTGTTGAACTGCCATTAGCTTAGTTTACACATCGTGTATGTGAATACGCCCTGCCTATCCATTTTCAGTACATATTCCATCTATCATCATACCATATTTATCCATTCAAATGATATTCTTGTGTATCAGACGTTCAAAAGGAAGAGGGCGATTGCTGATCGTGGAGGAGCACAAGCAAAGTATTTGGAAAAGGTAGTGGCACCTGATAAATCAAATAGCCCATTAGGTGTAGTTGCAATATCACCTGACCCACAAAATACCCCAACTCTAGCAGACTCTAGCCCTACTACACTGGTCATTTCTGATGCCCCAACTCAGCAGACCCCAACTGCAGCAAACAGTATGATTATGCCAGTTGACATAGCACCAGTTGTACGACGCAAAACCCCCATTCCAGCAAAGAGTACACCAAATCCAGTTGCCAAATCCATTTTTGAACCAGAGAGAGCCCCAATTGTAGCAAATAGGACCCCTGTTCCATTTCTTCCCAGTTTAGAAGACGAAGCTTATGTTGTTGTTAGGAACTTTGTGCGCATCTTTCCTTCATGGAAAGATTATACCTCAGACACGGAACAATTTCCAGTCTTCCTCCGCAACTTACGCGTAAGTAATGTACTAATGTTATTCATGGTCATTACTGCATATGTTTCTGCTGACAGAAGACACAAGCTTTCATTCTTTTAAATAGGCGAGGCGCAAACTGGATTGTGATGACGAGCAAGGGTTGGTTGCGCTTTTCAAGCACTCGTTGATGAAGTATCGTTCCTACCTGAGGCAAGCGCACTTCAATGGCAAGCCTCTGAATGAAATTTCTATAAAGTCTCCGGTGCTACATTTATCCGACGGTGACTGGAATAATCTTGTTACACATTGGTCTCGGCTGCAGCGTAAGGTACTGTCTATGATATCACATCACAATTTGAACTACATTTCTGCATTTGCCTTAATGTCTCACTTGTACGAAAACTGTTAGCAGAAGAACATTCGTTCTCAAGGGACCACAGAATCTCGCAACTATACTGCACACTGCATTGCTCTTGTGAGTACCTCTTGCCCTGTGTGACCATACTTACTTTCATAGTTGTTTGATTATGTAGCATCACTGCACATGTTAGCCTCGTAATCGTCCATTTGTGGACATTATAAGATCCGTATGGACTCTTACATAAATTTAGAATCAACCCAATGCTTTTGAAGAGGTTTAGCTCTGCAGTCCTCTTGTAAGGACTGAATGTGGTCTATCACTGTACTTACATTAACAGCTACTCCCTCCGTCCCATAATATAAGAACGTTTTGTACAGTACACCAGTGTTCAAAACACTCTTGTATTATGGGAAGAGGGATTGGTTCATTTTGTAGCATTTTGCATCTTATCTCCCTCGCCCACCATTTACTAAAAAAGATCAGATATATATTTAATCTTACCAACAAGTAGAATACACAGACAATGCTAGTGCAGAAGTGTAGCCCATTGCTCTTGTCAGTACATTTTGTCCTGTAACGCTTGTACTTCCAGGGATTGGTAGTTGATTATGTAGCATCAATCTGCATCTTATCTTCATTATCCTCTATCCCTTCCAGTATTATCATATCTATAATTACTCTCTACAAAATGTAGAGTATAGGCAATGCTTATGAAGAAGATTATGTGCTGAAATTCTTGAGTTATCCTTCCCTTGCCATGGAGAAGGGCATTATAAAGCCGGTGTTAACTGTTAATGTAAGTCAGTCCTTCTAAAGCCTTTATCCTCAACTGTTGTTTAATTTGCTCATACTCCTATCATTTACTGCTGTTTAGTTTGCTATTTCTACCAAAATGCATGTTCGTAAGAACCGTAAGTTCTAAGTTTTACTTGTAAAACCAAATTCCTTATTCATACCATGCACATTACTTAATACTCCCTATATGTATGCTTGTTTTTGTGGATCTATAATCTAGTGTGTGGTGAAGCAGCCCACGTTTGCACCTTGTCATCTCCTGTTTTATCTTACTGATGTGGCTGATGATATGAACAACATGCCATGCACATTATCCAAAATAGATACAATGATTTTCTTTGCCCTTCATCTATGCTTGTTATGTTGACATGGTAATCCAGTAGTGTGGTGAAGCTCCCCGCATTATGAACAATGCCAAATTATGCTAGTGATATTTTGAACATACTCTTTATTTTCTAATTTGAAATTGGATAGAATTGACAGAACAGTTATCATCTTTGTTTATACACGTGCAAAACCTGTCATCTCTCTGCTTTGTTTCAGGGTGATATGCCTGATGGCATGCACAAGTCTGCTGAAGGCTGTGAGACAAACCCAACATTTATTGCAGCAAAGAAGGCAAAACATCTTGAAGATAGCGAGACAACCCCAAAGTCTTGTCTTGATGCAGTGTTCAAGTTACTTGAGACTAACAGTCAGACAAGCTCACAGAATTCGTTGTCTGAATCAGTTCGACTTCTTCGGTCCCAAGTTCTAGCAGAAAGGCATTCTGCAACTCAACTTCGACTTGAAGTCCTATCTCTAAGAAAGATTGCGGAGAACACCAATGAGAACCTCATCGCTAAACAGCTACACCTGGAAGCTATGACCGACATGCTAGGCCGGTCTCACAGCCTTGCTCAGCAGCTTGCGCAGCAGTTCCCCCCAAGGCCAACCTTTCTTGAACTGTCTTGGAAGTGGTCTCGGTTCAGTATTATTTTGTTACGCTGCAATGGTGCCTAGTTTTTGTAATCTGCTTCTTCGTTGCGCTTTATGATCACTGGTGGCGAGCTTTGATGCCCAGTGGATGTAATATACCTTAAATCCTTTATTGTGTAGTATAGAGTAGGTTTGTTCTTAATTCCTACTAGTTACGCAGCAGCCCGAAATGAACCCCGGCCCATGATTGTGCGAATCAAATCACGGGCTTTTAACAGGCCAAAATTGTCTGGGTCCTTGTTTGGCCCAATCAGATATCGGCTACGAGCAGGCCGAAGGCAAACCGGGCCGTAGTTAGGCCCAACTATATGACGGGCTTTTAACAGGCCGAAATTAATATAGGGCCGAAATGTTAAACGGGCCCTTAACAGGCCAAAACTAATATCAGGCCGAATTACTAAGTGGGCCTTTAGCAAGTGCGCCCAAAAGCATAGTGTTCAGTTGACGGGTCGAATCTGATATGGGCCATAATTGAGCCCAAAGCCTCTTAAAGGGTCGGACCTGATTTGGGCCGTAATTTGGCCCAGAACGTGGTAGGCTTTTAACGGGCCGGATCTCATATGGGCCACTATTAGGCCCGGAGCGTGGCAGGCCATTAATGGACCGGATCAAATATGGGCCGGCATTTGGCCCAAAACATGGCAGCCAGTTAATGGGCCGGCCTACTAGGGTCCTCAAAATCTTGTGGGCCTATAGCTGGGCCGGCCCATTAATGTCGGTGAAATCTCGTGGGCCTTTAGCTAGGCCGGCCCATTATGACCCGCAAGAATCTTGTGGGCCTTTACCTGGGCCGGCCCATTATGGCACAAAAAAATCTTGTGGGCCTTTACCTGGGCCGACCCATTATGGCCCGCAAAATCTTGTGGGCCTTTAGCTGGGCCAGCCCATTATGGTCCACAAAATCTCGTGGACCTTTAGCTGGGCCGGCCCATTATGGTCCGCAAAATCTTGTGGGCCTCTAGTTGGGCCGGCCCATTTAAACTTGTTGGGCCGTGTCACGTGTCGATGTATCATAGGCGCCTTCTGTCCAGTGAGTGGATGACATCTGTCCCGACGATGAGCCGACACGTGTTTCCTCTAGCCAATGATGATTTTACACGTGGAAGATCCCCATTGGTCGGGGCTGTTAACGGGTTATTGGATCCAAAACCCGACCCGATAGCTTAACGGCGTTCCGTTACGGTGGATGCCACGTGTCGGTCACCCTTGACGAAAGCACTTCTGTGATGCGCGAAATATCGTCATGGAAGTGGACACTTCCGTGATGATAATTTTGGTAATGTCATGGAACACTTCTACGACAGCATAGGTATGACTATCTTGATTCTGTCATAAATTTTTCATGGAGGTACATGCATGACAAAAAAAGTGACCTACTATGACAAACACGTATCATCACGGAAGTGTATTTTTCTGTAGTGGAGGTAACCTTAATTCTGTTTTTTGTAATTTTCTTTTATAGACTAAACTAGTGATAAAACAAGAAACTAAAAGACTCGATTGCAAGATCTAAAGATATACCTTCAAGCGCTAACATCCCCGGCAATGGCACCAGAAAAGAGCTTGATGTCTACTACACAACCTTCTTCTTGTAGAAGTTGTTGGGCCTCCAAGTGCAGAGGTTTGTAGGAAAGTAGCAAATTTCCCTCAAGTGGATGACCTAAGGTTTATCAATCCGTTGGAGGCGTAGGATGAAGATGGTCTCTCTCAAGCAACCCTGCAACCAAATAACAAAGAGTCTCTTGTGTCCCCAACACACCCAATACAATGGTAAATTGTATAGGTGCACTAGTTCGGCGAAGAGATGGTGATACAAGTGGTATATGGATAGTAGATAAGGGTATTTGTAATCTGAAATTATAAAAACAGCAAGATAACTAATGATAAAAGTGAGTGTAAATGGTATTGCAATGCGTTGAAACAAGGCCTAGGGTTCATACTTTCGCTAGTGCAAGTTCCCTCAACAATAATAACATAATTGGATCACATAACTATCCCTAAACATGCAACAAAGAGCCACTCCAAAGTCACTAATAGCGGAGAACAAATGAAGAGATTATGATAGGGTACGAAACCACCTCAAAGTTATTCTTTCCAATCAATCCGTTGGGCTATTCCTATAAGTGTCACAAACAGCCCTAGAGTTCGTACTAGAATAACACCTTAAGACACAAATCAACCAAAACCCTAATGTCACCTAGATACTGCAATGTCACCTCAAGTATCCGTGGGTATGATTATACGATATGCATCACACAATCTCAGATTCATCTATTCAACCAACACATAGAACCTCAAAGAGTGCCCCAAAGTTCCTACTGGAGAATCACGACGAAAACGTGTGCCAAGCCCTATGCATAGGTTCATGGGCGGAACCTGCAAGTTGATCACCAAAACATACATCAAGTGAATCACGTGGTATCCCATTGTCACCATAGATACACACGGCAAGACATACATCAAGTGTTCTCAAATCTTTAAAGACTCAATCCGATAAGATAACTTCAAAGGGGAAACTCAATTCATTACAAGAGAGTAGAGGGGGAGGAGAAACATAAGATCCAACTATAATAGCAAAACTCGTGATACATCAAGATCGTATCATCTCAAGAACACGAGAGAGAGAGAGAGAGAGAGATCTCAAACACATAGCTACTGATACCTACCCTCAGCCCCGAGGGAGAACTACTCCCTCCTCGTCATGGAGAGCACCGGGATGATGAAGATGGCCACCGGAGAAGGATTCCCCCTCCGGCAGGGTGCCGGAACGGGTCTAGATTGGCTTTCAGTGGCTACGGAGGCTTCTGGCGGCGGAACTCCCGATCTATTGTGTTCCCGGATGTTTTTAGGGTATATGGAGATATATAGGTGGAAGAAGTACGTCAGGGGAGCCACAAGGGGCCCACAAGGGTGGAGGGCGCGCCCCCTACCTCGTGGCCTCCTTGAAGGTTCCCTTACATGCACTTCAAGTCTTCTGGGCTTCTTTCCTTCCAAAAATGAGTTCCATGAAGTTTCAGGTCAATTGGACTCCGTTTGATTTTCCTTTTCTTCGAAACCCTAAAACAAGGTAAAAACAGAAACTGGCACTAGGCTCTGGGTTAATAGGTTAGTCCCAAAAATGATATAAAAGTGTATAATAAAGCCCATAAACATCCAAAACAGTAGATAATATAGCATGCAGCAATCAAAAATTATAGATACGTTGGAGACGTACCAGGGCGCCAAAACAACCTCTCCACCCCACCCTCCTCCATCCGCCACCCCATCCACCGCCGTCCTCCTCTACCATGCCGGAACTGGACCCCGACGCCATCGTCCATTACAAGAGATCGACTTCTCTCATCCACGGCTTCGGACCGGGATCCTTGCATCCCGTCCTCTCGCTTCATCCCCGCCGTCGTCCACCTTGCCGGCACCACTCCTACGACCGTCTCGTCCACCACGCCAGGATATTTCCCCCACCGCCATCGTCTACCCTCCTAGATCCGCTTCCACGCCGCCGACAGCCATCGCTACCGCAGCACCGTCAAATTCTCAGCAGATGCATACACGGCGTCGCACCAGAGGCGGTACTCTTTCGTATCTGCTCAACTTATTTATCGTAGCAAGAAAATAGATCGCCACTGCTTTTCTATGATTTCTTATCCATCACTTACTTGTTAGTTGAAAGCCCACATTGGTTGCGAAGTTGCCTTTGTCCAGTTTGCACCTTCAGATCTGCCATGGCACGCTCAACACTATACTCACAATGCTTATGGTTTTCCACTTTTATATTCCACACTACTTAAATGACAGTAGACTAAATTTCAAAATTGGGTCAGTCGATTTTTGAGAGCTCACCGAAGTTTGCCGGTGGGAAGGAAGGGGCTCGTCGGAGGGCTGCCCCGTTATCTATCTTAGGGTTTTGGGTGGGGACAGTGGTTGTGGGGGGCTATCGTTGGGCTATGGTGGGGCCTCGCCGGAGGCAAAACTCGAGGGATGGCTGGGGGCGGCGGAAGATCGGAGGTGGTGGGCGGTTCAGGGGAGGGCGAGGGCCGGTGGTTCGGCCGGCGACCCGTGCGGTGGTCTTTAGGGGAAGAATAAGAGGCAAGGAAGAAGAAGGGTTAGGAGACGTAGGATCTTCATCCAACCGCCTGAAATGGTCGACTGACCCAAATGATGAAAGTCGGGCGACTTGCATGTAGACATTCCCACATATTCAGTACTATTATCATAGGTGCTTCGAGACGTACGTGCAAGCAGTGCTCCTCCACTCATAAAGCTAAACAACATGCCACTCATAATTCCAAACTTAGTTGCTCAAATACGAATCTTGATGCTGACATGTACTAAAACTGAGAATGTTTAATTGATCAGTTAATGTTCCTACTTTACTTTCAAAAAGCACATGCGCCACATATCGAGGGACAGCAGGGAGTTGCATTCTTTATGCGCTCTGGTTCATCATGTGTGGCCAACCAACATTTTATTATCCAAAATCTGCTTGCTCTTCTTGAGCATGCTCCTCTTCTGTTCTTCCTTTCTAAGTACTCTCTTTGTACCTAAGTATAAGTCTTTGTAGAGATTCCTCCATGGACTACATACGGAGCAAAATGAGTGAATCTACACTCTAAAATGTATCTATATACATCCGTATGTGATCCATAGTGGAATCTCTACAAATATTTGTATTTAGGAACAGAGGGAGTATAATAGTTGTATAGTATGTTCTTTGTAGTGAAGAGGAGCAGGGACATTTGCAGTGTACAGGTATATTCGTTTGCTTGTCATGGATGCTTTCAACTCTTCGTGTTGGTCTTCATATCGATTGTCATGGACACTTTCAACTCTTCATATTCGATCGTATGTGTTGCCTTTGAGAGCTAGACTAATAGTAATAGTATTGCGCCTTCAGTTGTAGGGAGCTGGTATGCGAAGCCTTTCTTGTCGTACCGGCAATACTAGCACATATATTCTAGCAAGTTCCACTGCCCTGATTTGACTCCTCATGCTTAGAGTTTTCCCATTATATCTACACTACAATCTGTGTAGGTGCTTTGTGTCCTACTAGCAGTTTTCCACCCTTTAAAGCTAAATAACACACCAATCATATGTCCTAAGGTTCTTCAAATACAAATGTGATATGATACTGACATTAGCTAACAGACACACATTTAATTGGTTAGCTAATGCTCTCAATTGAGTTTCCAAATGCATGCGGCCACATATAGAGAGACATCATGGAATTGCATTTCTTTGGGCGCTCTGATTCATCATGGGTGGGCAACCAACATTGTATAGAAAGAAGGGGAATCTCAATAATATGCTTCCCCTTCTATTCTTTAACATGTTCCTCTTCTGTTCTTCTTTAGTAAGCACAGTATGTTCCTTGTCAGGAAGGGGAGCAGGGACATCTGCAGTCGACAGCTCTATTGGGCCGGTTCTGCTAAATGATTTCGCACTTTGAGTTGGTCTGCCATAATACACCGGAAATGGTGGGAGCCGCGCGGTCTTTGATAGACTAAACTGATAGTAAAAGTTGTGCGCCTTCAGATGAATAGAGCTGGCATGTAGGTGATCGATAGGCTGCATATTAGTAGCGGTAAAACCTTGTGTTTTCCCGCCAGTTCCGCTTTCCCGATTTATTTATGGTGGTTATGTTGTACCCCTATTATCTACACTACAATCTACCTACTGGCTCTGCGCTCTCGTTATCATGGTTTGGCAATAAACTTTCTATACGGTATATTATGAACCTATCATCTGCCAACTATCCTTACATCTGGGGCTCCCAACAAGGAGCCTATTTTTTGTGTAGTTGTGCCAGATTATATTAATCTACTCACCATATTACAGCACACATGGGCTCTCTCATCAGAATCCAGTGGTAGCACACAAGGGTTTATAGGGAGCCTCTATTATATTACAATATCCTCTGCATTACAAAGATAATCTCACTACTATTTATGTTTTCATGCTTTACAGATATTGTACATAATCACAATGAATATAAGAATGCGCACATCAGAAGAATATTCCAGAATAGTTCAATGGGTAACAAACTTGGCATCAAGGGATTGAGGTCCATTGTGGATGTAATGAAACCCACATGCTCCCGGCCTATAGATTTGTATTCAGAATATGAACCTATTGACTATTCTGAGCTCAAGGAGTCAAAGGCATATGGCCTATCCTGTTCACCCAATAAAGTGTATGTTCTAATTTGGCAAGGTTTTATTGGTTGCACATATCTTGTATAAGGTGTCTTGCATTTCTTTTGCTTCGTTGCACCGCCATCTGCTTAGTTTACTCATGATATATGTGAAGATGCCATGCCCATCCATTATCAACACCTATTCCATTTGTGGGCATACCATGTTTTTTCATTCAAATGATGTTCTTGTGTTTCAGAGATCCAAAAGTAAGAGGGTGATTGCAGAACCTGAAGGAGTACAAGCAAAGTCCTTGAAAAGGTGGTGCTACGGAAGAAATCACATAGCACCTGACGTATATTGGCGATAGAACCAGCACCGCAAAACCTAGGATATCGCAACTATGCTGGTCGCTGCTTTGCTCTTGTGAGTACCTATTGTCCTATCGATGTCCTTACATTCATACCTGGTGGATTATGTGACATCATTGTACATTATAGCTTGCTTATCCACTGTTCGCTCCAAATTATCAGATCTATATTAATGCTTAAATTAATGTAGAATAAACCCAATTCTTATGAAGAAATTTAGTTCTGCATTTTCTTGTAAGTATCTGATGTTCTTCATCACTGTACTTATATTTGTCAGCTAGTTCTTCATGTACAATTTGCAGCTTATTTTCCCTTGTCCTCCATTTTTCTACACATCAGATCTACATTTACTCTTGCCAAAATATTGAATAAAACCAATGTTACTAAAGAAGTTTAGCTCCACATTGGTCTTGTCAGTGCCTTCTGCCTGTATGTTGTATTTACATTTGTACTCTGCATCTTAAGTTAAATAATCGCCATTTGTTCCTATATTTTCACATCTATATTTACTCTTAACAAAATGTAGAATAAAGGCAATGCTCTTGAAGAAGAGTGTGTAGTAAACTTCTTGAATTGCCCCCCCCCATCAATATGGATAAGGGCTTTATAGAGTCTGTCTTCACTACTAATGTAAGTTTGTCCTCCTCGAGCATTCAAACTATGAACAATGGTCTGGTGAAGCTGTTCGCTCCTGTACAATGCCATTTCCCACCGTCTTAACTATGAACAATGCATATTGTGTTAATGCTATTTTAAACTGTGTCTCTTTATTTCTGACAAAGAAATGAGATGAATTGATAGCATTGATGCTTATACGTGCAAAACCTGTTATCTACCTACTTGTTTCTCTTTCAGGGTGACAGCACTGTTGCTAGGAAGAACTGCCACTATGATAGTGAGACGAACCCATTGTTTGTCCCTCTAACATATATTCCAGATAAGAAGGCAACACATCTTGAGGATAGGGATACAACCACAAAGTCATATCTTGCTGTAGTGTTGAACTTACTCAGTGACACAAGCTCGACGAAGTCGCCGCCTGAATCTGTTTGACTTCTTCAGTCTGAAATTCAAGCAGAAAGACATGCTTCCGCTCAAATCCGACTCGAACTCCAATCTCTATGCAAGATTAACTATAAGTAGAAGACATCTATTAATGCCATGTAGCTTAAGTTGGTGGATATAAGCGTCAAAGAAGCGCAATCTCATCAGGTTGCTAAGTTGCTTGCGCTGCAGCTCCTGGGCCAGGCTAACCTTTCTTGAACTGTGTTGAAGTGATGTCGGTTCTGTCTATTATTGTGTCGGCCTGTTAACTTCCACTAGTGGCAAACTATTAACTTCCACTGGTGGCGACCTGCCCAGTTTATGGAATCTGTTGCCTGGTCGCCCTTTATTATTATCACTGGCGGCGAACTTTGACGCCTAGGGGATGTAATATGTTGTAATTTCTTTGTTGTATAGTCTAGGTTTATTCTTTGTCACGATGCTGTAATTTATTTGATGTTTATGTTGTCGTCGCTCTGAGAAAAGGTTGTAATCTTTAATCGGTGCGTAATGAGCCAATAGGTTGGGTTTTAAGATAACAATTTCTGTACTAAAACTGGTTGGTCGCTAATCGCTAGTACGGGCCGAACCGTGGGCCTACAATCATCTTGGGCCATTAGTTAGGTCTAGTTTTAATCTGGCCCACTATTAGTTTCAGGCCTTTAAAAGGCAGAGTAAACCGCTTGCCTTAATTGGGTCGGAAAATTAAATAGGCTTTTAACAGATTGAAAACTAGATTCAGCCTTAATTGTGGCGAACAAATCACGGGCCGACAGCACATTGTAATATAAATCGGCCCATTATTGGCCCATTCGGGTGACGGGCCATTAACAGGGTGAAATGTTTTTGGGCCTTGGCTGACCCAAATACATGACACACGGGAAGTAGGCCAGATGTATAACGGGCCTAAATTAGGCCCAACACTCTCAAGGGTCTTTAACGGGCCGATGGGCAGTTTGGGCTAGAATGTATCCACGAAGACTACGGGTCGTTAAGAGACCGAAAGTAACTACGGACCATAATTAGACCTAGGTGCAACTCGGGCCTTTAAATGGGCGAAAGTGAAATCGGGTCGAAAGAGGCCCATATGTAGACAGGGCCGCTGAGAGGCCGAAACTAATATCGGGCCAAACTGTTAAACGGGCCATTAAGAGGCCGAAGAGCAAATCAAGCCACCAATGGGCCCAATGGCACAGTAGCTGCTAAAAAGGCCATATCTATTATGGGTCGTAATTTGGCCCAAGAAATGAAAGTCAGTTAACGAGCCGGATCAGGTATGGACGGTAATTTGGCCCAAACTATTGCAGGATGTTAACGGGTCGGGTCTGATATGGGCCGTAAACTAGCCCAGAATATTGCTGTCATTTAACGGCCCGTATCTGATGTGGGCTATAATTTGGTCAATAAAATGTTAGGCTGTTAACAGGCCGGCCCATTAGATCTGACGAAATCTTGTGGGCCTGTTCCTGGGCTGGCTTTTAAACCTATATGGGCCTCTATTGGGTCGTCCCACGTGTCAACGTTTCATTGGCGGTTCTTGTCAAATGGACGGTTGACATCTGTCCCAACGTTGAGCCGACACGTGGATCGTCGACGAATGAGAATTTTACACGTGGAAAATCACCATTGGTCAGGGCTGTTAACGGGTTATCATATCCAAACCGGAACCCGATAGCTTAACAGCGACCTGTTACGGTGGATGCCACGTGTCAGTTACCCTTGATGAAAGCTCTTCTATGACATGCGATTTATCGTCATGGAAGTGTACACTTTTGTGATGATAATTTTGGTAATGTCATGGAAAACTTCTACGACAGCACATGTATGACTATCTTGATTTTGTCATAAAATCGTCATGGATGTACATGCATGACAGAAAACGTGACCTACTGTAACAAACACGTATCATCACGGAAGTGTATTTTTTTGTAGTGTCAATCTCAGAACATAGTGGATACTAAGGATCAAACCCTAACAAAACTAACTCGATTACATGATAAATCTCATCCAACCCATCACCGTCCAGCAAGCTTACGATGGAATTACTCACGCAAGGCGGTGAGTGCTACTTCTTAAGCTTGCGTTGGTTTTTCCCTTGAAGAGGAAAGGGTGATGCAGCAAAGTAGAGATAACTATTTCCGTCAGTTTGAGAACGAAGGTATCAATCCGGTAGGAGACAACACACAAATCACCGAATACCTCCACAAACAATCAAACAACTTGCACCCAACGTGATAAAGGGGTTTTCAATCCCTTCACGGCTACTTGCAAAAGTGAGATCTAATAGAGATAGATAAACGATAAAGTGAATATTTTTGGTATTTTTGGTTTATAGATCAAAAAGTAAAAGATTGCAAAATAGTAGATCAGAAACTTATATGATGGAAAATAGACCCGGGGCCATAGGTTTCACTAGAGGTTTCTCTCAAGATAGTAAATAATATGGTGGGTAAACAAATTATGCCAAGCAATTGATAGAAAAGCGCAAAGTTCTGACGATATCTAAGGCAATGATCATGAATATAGGCATCATGTCCGTGCCAAGTAGACCGAAATGATTCTACATCTACTACTATTACTCCACACATCGACCGCTATCCAGCATGCATCTAGAGTATTAAGTTCATAAAGAACGGAGTAATGCATTAAGTAAGATGACATGATGTAGAGGAATTAACTGAAGCAATATGATGAAGACCCCATATTTCTATCTTCGATGGACACAATACAATACGTGCCTTGCTACCCCTATTGTCACTGGGAAAGGACACCGCAAGATTGAGCCCAAAGCCAAGCACTTCTTCCATTGCAAGAAAAATCAATCTAGTTGGCCAAACCAAACGGATAGTTCGAAGAGAATTACAAAGATATCAAATCATGCATATAATAATTTAGAGAAGATTCAAATAATATTCATAGATAAGCTGATCACAAATCCACAATTCATCGGATCTCGGCAAACACAACACAAAAAAGTATTACATCTAATAGATCTCCAAGAACATCGAGGAGAACATGGTATCGAGAATCAAAGAGAGAGAAGAAGCCATCTAGCTACTAGATATGGACACGTAGGTCTATGGTAGACTACTCATGCTTCATCGGAAGGGCAATAGAGTTGATGTAGAAGCCCTCCGTGATCGAATGCCCCTCCGGCAGGGTGCCAGAAAAGGTCCCTAGATGGGATCTCACGGGAACAAAAGGTTGCGGCGGTGGAAAACTGTTTTCATGGATGCCTCTGGTGGTTTGGGGATATTTGGGAATATATAGGCGAAAGAATTGGGTCACGAGGTGCACAGGGGGCCCACAAGGGTGGGGGTGCCCCCTCCGTCCCTATGGCCACCTCGTGGCTCCTCCGACTTCATCTCCAAGTCTCCTGGTTATCTTCTGGTCCAAGAAAAATCATTGTGAAGGTTTTATTCCATTTGGACTCCGTTTGGTATTCCTTTTCTGTGAAAATCAAAAACAGGGAAAAACAGGAACTGGCACTGGGCTCTAGGTTAATAGGTTAGTCCCAAAAATAATATAAAATAACATATCAATGCATATAAAACATCCAAAATATATAATATAATAGCATGGAACAATCAAAAATTATAGATACGTTGGAGACGTATCAAGCATCCCCAAGCTTAATTCCTGCTCATCCTCGAGTAGGTAAATGACAAAAACAGAATTTTTAATGTGGAATGCTACCTAACATATTTATCCATGTAATTTTCTTTATTGTGGCATGAATGTTCAGATCCATAAGACGAAAAACAAAAGTTTAATATTGACATAAAAACAATAATACTTCAAGCATACTAACAAGGCAATTATGTCTTCTCAAAATAACATGGCCAAAGAAAGCTTATCCCTACAAAATCATATAGTCTGGCTATGCTCCATCTTCATCACACAAAATATTCAAATCATGCACAACCCCGATGATAAGCCAAGCAATCGTTTCATACTTTTGATTTTCTCAAACCTTTTCAACTTTCACGCAATACATGAGCGTGAGCCATGGACATAACACTATAGGTGGAATAGAATATGTTGGTTGTGGAGAAGACAAAAAAGAGGGAGATAGTCTCACATCAACTAGGCGTATCAACGGGCTATGGAGATGTCCATCAATATATATCAATGTGAGTGAGTATGGATTGTCATGCAACGGATGCACTAGAGCTATAAGTTACGAAAGCTCAAAAAGAAAACTAAGTGGGTGTGCATCCAACTTGCTTGCTCATGAAGACCTAGGGCAATTTGAGGAAGCCCATCATTGGAATATACAAGCCAAGTTCTATAATGAAAAATTCCCACTAGTATATGAAAGTGACAACATAGGAGACTCTCTATCGAGAAGATCATGGTGCTACTTTGAAGCACAAGTGTGGAAAAAGGATAGTAACATTGCCCCTTCTCTCTTTTTCTCTTTTTTTGTTTGGCTTCTTTGGCCTCCTTTTTATATTTTTCCTCACATGGGACAATGTTGTAATAATGAAGGTCATCACACTTTTATTTACTTACAACTCAAGAATTACAAATCGATATTTAGAGCAAAATATGACTCTATATGAATGCCACTAGCGGTGTACCGAGATGTGCAATTACTCAAGAGCGACATGTATAAAAAATGATGAAAGGTGGCTTTTCCACAAATACGATGTCAACTACATGATCATGCAAAGAAATATGACAATGATGGAACGTGTCATAATAAAACGGAACGGTGAAAAATTGCATGGCAATATATCTCAGAATGGCTATGGAAATGCCATAATATGTAGGTATGGTGGCTATTTTGAGGAAGGTGTATGGTACCAGCGAAAGTTGCGCGGTACTAGAGAGGCTAGCAATGGTGGAACGGTGCGAGTGCGTATAATCCATGGACTCAACATTAGTCATAAAGAACTCACATACTTATTGCAAAAATCTATTAGTCATCGAAACAAAGTACTACGCGCATGCTCCTAGGGGGATAGATTGGTAGAAAAGACCATCGCTCGTCCCCAACCGCCACTCATAAGGAAGACAATCAAAAAATATCTCATGCTCCAACTCCGTTACATAACGGTTCACCATACGTGCATGCTACGGGACTCACAAACCTCAACACAAGTATTTCTCAAATCCACAACTACTCACTAGCATGACTCTAATATCACCATCTTCATATCTCAAAACAATCATAAGGAATCAAACTTCTCATAGTATTCAATGCACTTTTATATGATTTTTATTATATCCCTCTTGGATGCCTATCATATTAGGACTAAATCTATAACCAAAGAAAATTACCATGTCGTGCTCTAGAAAGATATAAGTGAAGCACTAGAGCAAAATTGCCTAGCTCAAAAGATATAAGTGAAGCACATAGAGTATTCTAATAAATCACGATTCATGTGTGTCCCTCTCAACAGGTGTGTACAGCAAGTATGATTGTGGCAAACTAAAAATCAAAGACTCAAATCATACAAGACGCTCCAAGCAAAACACATATCATGTGGTGAATAAAAATATAGCCTCAAGTAAAGTTACCGATAGACGAAGGCGAAAGAGGGGATGCCATCCAGGGCATCCCCAAGCTTAGGCTCTTGGTTTTCCTTGAATATTATCTTGGGGTGCCTTGGTCATCCCCGAGCTTAGGCTCTTGCCACTCCTTATTCCATAGTCCATCAAATCCTTACCCAAAACTTGAAAACTTCACAACACAAAACTCAACAGAAAATCTCATAAGCTCCGTTAGTATAAGAAAATAAATCACCACATTTGGTACTGTTGTCAGATCATTCTTTATTTATATTGGTGTAATACCTACTGTATGCCAAGTTTTCCATGGTTCATACCCCTGATACTACCCATAGATTCATCCAAATAAGCAAACACCACATAGAAAACAGAATCTGTCAAAAACAGAATGGTCTGTAGTAATCTGTAAATCTCAAATACTTCTGTAACTGCAAAAATTCTTAAAAATTAGGAAAACCTGAGAAATTTGTTTATTAATATTCTGCAAAAAGAATCAATATTTTATCATGCTTCTGTTAAAAACAAGAATTGTTTTCCTGAGCGCAGAAGTTTCTGTTTTCAGCAAGATCAAATCAACTATCACTGTAAGCCATCCCAAAGGTCTTACTTGGCACAAACACTAATTAAAACACAAAACCACATCTAACCAGAGGCTAGATGAATTATTTATTGCAAAACAGAAGCAAAAATCAAAAAAACAAAGAATAAAATTGGGTTGCCTCCCAATAAGCGCTATTGTTTAACGCCCTTAGCTAGGCATAAAAACACGAATAGATCTAGGTATTGTCATCTTTGGTTTTTATCTTTTTAATGGAGTTTTGCTCAAATCTAGGAGGTTCTTTGTGTTTCTCCTCATATTTAGAAATCTTTATATCTAAAGCATCCAACCGCTTATTGCAAAGAGTAGTCAACATATTCATGTGGTGGAGGTTTCCACTAACACTTTTGAGGGGTTCAAGAGAATTTGCAAAATTTTCGTTACTTCACATAGTTTCTCAAAAACTTGTGTTCCCTCTTGAGTGTGATGTAATCCCTTTTTTGGGGGTAATATTCCCACTATTCCTTCTATTATCTCATAAGCAATGTTGGGATCAATTTCAATAAAATTCCCTTTAGCAGCGAAATCCAAAAGTTGCCTCTGGGACATGGTTAGCCCAACATAAAAATTACGAAGTAAAATCTTAAAATCCCCCTCTATAGTGCAATTGCGATAGGACTCTATACCAAGCATCCTCTAAATTTTCTCATTATCTTTGTTTGAAATGAAGAACCTCAAAGTCACGAGACAAAGGAGGGGTAAAAGTGCTAGCCATGAGAGCAAGACAAGCGATCTAACGTACAAGCAAACAAAGAAGACGAACGGAAGAGGGGCGAAAAAAAGGCAAATCTTTTCGAAAATCATTTTATAAGTGGGGGAGAGGAAAACAAGAGGAGAATGGTGAATAATGTAATGCAAGAGATGAGAGTTTATGATCGGTACTTGGTATGTCTTGACTTGGCGTAGATCTCCCCGGCAACAGCGCCAGAAATTCTCCCTCCTACGTCTTAAGCTTGCATTGGTTTTTCCCTTGAAGAGGAAAGGGTGATGTAGCAAAGTAGAGATAAGTATTTCCCTCAGTTTGAGAACCAAGGTATCAATCTAGTAGGAGCCAATGCACAAATCACCGAATACCTGCACAAACAATCAAACAACTTGCACCCAACGCGATAAAGGGGTTGCCAGTCCCTTCACAGTTACTTGCAAAAGTGAGATCCGATAGAGATAGATAAACGATAGAGTAAATATTTTTGATATTTTTGGTTTATAGATTGGAAAGTAAAAGATTGCAAAATAGTAGATCGGAAACTTATATGATGGAAATAGACTCGGGGGCCATAGGTTTCACTGGAGGCTTCTCTCAAGATAGCAAATAATACGGTGGGTGAACAAATTACTGTCGAGCAATTGATAGAAAATAGCAAAGTTATGACGATGTCTAAGGCAATGATCATGAATATAGGCATCACGTCCATGTCAAGTAGACCGAAACGATTCTGCATCTACTACTATTACTCCACACATCGACCGACTCCTGCCTGCATCTAGAGTATTAAGTTCATGAATACCAGAGTAACGCATTAAGTAAGATGACATGATGTAGAGGAATAAACTCAAGCAATATGATGTAAAACCCATCTTTGTATCCTCGATGGCAACAATACAATATGTGTCTTGCTACCCCTATTGTCACTGGGAAAGGACACCACAAGATTGAACCCAAAGCTAAGCACTTCTCCCATTGCAAGAAAAAACAATCTACTTTGCCAAACCAAACCGATAGTTCGAAGAGAATTACAAAGATATCAAATCATGCATAAAAGAATTCAGAGAAGATTCAAATAATATTCATAGATAAGCTGATCATAAATCCACAATTCATTGAATCTCGACAAACACACCGCAAAAGAAGATTACATTGGATAGACCTCCAAGAACATCGAGGAGAACATGGTATTGAGAATCAAAGAGAGAGAAGAAGTCATCTGGCTACTAGCTATCGACCCGTAGGTCTGTGGTAAACTACTCACGCTTCATCGGAAGGGCAATAGAGTTGATGTAGAAGCCCTCCGTGATAGAATCCCCCTCCGGCAGGGTGTCGGAAATGATCCTTGGATCAGATCTCACGAGTACATAAGGTTGCGGCGGTGGAAAAGTGTTTTCGTGGATACTTCTGGTGGTTTGGGAATATTTGGGAATATATAGGCTGAAGAATTAGGTCAGGGGAGTCATGGAGGCCCACAAGACAGGGGGCGCGCCCTACCCCCTAGGCCCGCCCTCCACCCTTGTGGCCGCCTCATGGCTCCTCCGACTTGATCTCCAAGTCTCCTGGGTGTCTTCTGGTCCAAGAAAAATCATCACGAAGTTTTCATTCCGTTTGGACTCCGTTTGGTATTCCTTTTCTGTGAAACTCTAAAACAAGGAAAAAACAGAAACTGGCACTGGCACTGGGCTCTAGATTAATAGGTTAGTCCCAAAAATAATATAAAATAGCATGTTAATGCATATAAAACATCCAAAACAGATAATATAATAGCATGGAACAATCAAAAATTATAGACACGTTGGACATGTATCACTTCTTTTCGGTTTTACTTTCTAATTTATTTAGTTGTACTATTAAAAGAAAACCCCAAAAAGATTTCTCAATTCTTCTTTTGCTTCTTGGGAGCTTTCCCGTGTAAATAGTTTTTCTCGTATTTGTTTTCCTTCTTTAATTTGCTTTCTTCAAGAAAACTAAAAACTACAAAAATATTTTAGTGTGTTTCTCTGAAATTATTTTCTTTTATTGAGTCATACCAAGGGGAAGACCACGATGAAAATGTTGAGTGGCTCTCATATGCATTATTGTTGATCTAACAAAGAACCCAAATTACCTTGTCTTCTCCTTTTAAATAAAATGCTTGCAGATTCCAGCTTAGTCCACGGCACTCTTGCACTATTATTTTCATAATCATTCGGCCTTGCAAGTGAAAGGCAATAATGACGATATTTGATGAAGTGACTCTGGCAGAGAAAAGCGGGTATGAACTTAACTTGTTTTTGTTTTTGTAAATATGTTTAACTCAGTATCCATGATTCAACATGTTATGATCAAACATGTTTGCAATGACAATTAGATATTATAGTTTCTCATGCCATGCTTAAGTAGCTAGGATTGGATAATGATATATCTTAGGTGTCAACATGCATTAAAATGATTGTGATGTAGTATGATGATATGGTATCCTCCTCTGAATCTTTCAAGTGGATTGAGTTGGCACATGTTCACGCATGTAGTTGAATCAAAACCAACATAGCCTCCATGATATATATGTTCATGGTGTTTATATCCTACTCATGCTAGTATTCAATGTCGATTATTCATAATGCATGCTCATGACCATTTTCACTCTCTAGCTGGCCGCTTCTCAATCTATTTGCTAGCCTTCGCCTGTACTAAGCGGAAATACTGCTTGTGCATCAAAATCCTTAAACCAAAGTTATTCCAGATGAGTCCACTATATCTACCTATATGCGGTATTACCCTGCCATTCCAAGTAAATTTGCATGTGCCTCCTCTAAAATTTCAAATGAACATCTGTTTTGTGCTTGGACCGCTCATGGAGCGATAGGGGGCGGTCAGTATCTTCCATGCTAAGCGGGTTATTCTCATGATGAGTGTTTATTCACTCGTCCTTGCACGAGAGGGGCCGGTAATAAGAATGCCCAGTCCCGAAATAAAAAACTGCAAATAATTAAACAAAACTCCCCCAGGATTGTTGTTGGTATGGACGGCGCCCGTGCATTCGGCTAGCCATGGCTTGTGTTTGTTGATGGAGGGGGAGTAAACTTTACTTTTATCGCTTGGGAACCGCCGCTAATTTTTTAGCATGGAAGATATTGATAACTCTTTGTCGTAACGTTGACACGAAGGGTGCACCTCCCAAAATTATATTTATCTCTGATTTAAGCTTTGAGCTCCGGCACCTCTACAAATCACTGCTTCCCTCTACGAAGGGACTATCTATTTAAGTTTATGTTGAGTCATCACTTTCTCAAACAAGCGCCACACCTGAGAGCACTATTGGCATCCTCATGCATTGTGTTTATTTAATGTTGAATGCATCATGACTGGATCTCTTCTACCATGAATTACAATGTTTAGTCGCTACCTGAACTTTGGAGGTGCTTTCCATTTACGTTTTGCAGTCTCGGAAAGGGCTAGCGAGATACCACTATTGTCATATTATATCATGATTGTTTTGACAAAGTATTGGCATTTGAGATATTTTATTATTGCTAGCTAGTTGATTATGCCATTGATATGAGTTATTATAATTATTAAGAGTTATTGTTGACATGGGTAGTCATGATCTTTGCTGAAAACTTGGGTGCTACTTAAGCATATATATGTAAATAAGAACACAAGACTTCGTAAAGTTTTTCTTTATCACTTTCAGTTTGTCAACTGAATTGCTTGAGGACAAGCAATGGGTTAAGCTTGGGGGAGTTGATACGTCTCCATCGTATCTACTTTTCGTAACGCTATTTCTCTTGTTTTGGACTCTAATTTGCATGATTTGAATGAAACTAACTCGGACTGACGCTGTTTTCAGCAGAACTACCATGGTGTTATTTTTGTGCAGAAATAAAAGTTCTCTGAATTGGACAAAACTTTTTGGAGAATTATTTTAGAATAAATAAAAAATACTGGAACCAAGACCCACTAGAGGGGGTTCCCTGGCTGCCCACAAGACACCAGGCGCGCCTCCCCCCTCTGGCGCACCCTGGTGGGTGGTGGGGCCCTCGAGGCTTCGCTGACCCTAATCTCGATGCTATAAAATCCTATTTTTCAGAGAAAAAATGAGGGAGGAAGATTAATCGTGTTTTACTATATGGAGCCACCGCTACCTCCTGTTCTTCATCGGGAGGCAAGATCTGGAGCCCGTTCGGGGCTCTGGAGAGGGGAATCTTCGGTTTCGTCATCACCAACCCTCCTTCATCACCAGTTCCATGATGCTCCCACCGAGAGTGAGTAATTCCTTCGTAGGCTCGCTAGTCGGTGAGGAGTTGGATAAGATTCATCATGTAATCGAGTTAGTTTGTTAGGGCTTGATCCCTAGTATCCACTATGTTTTGAGATTGATGTTGCTATGACTTTGCTATGCTTAATGCTTGTCACTAGGGCCCGAGTGCCAAAGATCTGAACCATTTATGTTTTCACCATTATATTTATGTTCTAGATCCGATCTTGCAAGTCATTCGCACCTATTACGTGTTATGATCCGTAAACCCAGGGTGACAATAATTGGGATACTTTCCGGTGATGACCATAGTTTGAGGAGTTCATGTATTCACTATGTGTTAATGCTTTGTTCCGGTTCTCTATTAAAAGGAAGCCTTAATATCCCTTAGTTTCCTTATGGACCCCGTTGTCGATGTCAAAACCGGCGGATCTCGGGTAGGGGGTCCCGAACTGTGCGTCTAAGGTCGATGGTAACAGGAGACAGGGGACACAATGTTTACCCAGGTTCGGGCCCTCTCTATGGAAGTAATACCCTACTTCCTGCTTGATTGATCTTGATGAATATGAGTATTACAAGAGTTGATCTACCATGAGATAGTAATGGCTAAACCCTAAAAGTCTAGCCTGTCTGACTATGATTATGAGGATATATCTGTCTACGGACCAAACCCTCTGGTTTATATAGATACCGGAGGGATCTAGGGTTACATTAGGTCGGTTACAGAGAAAGGAATCTTCATATTTAGATGCCAAGCTTGCCTTCCACGCCAAGGAGAGTCCCATCCGGACACGGGTAAAGTCTTCGGTCTTTTGTATCTTCATAGCCCATCAGTCCGGCACATGTCTAATAGGTCGGACGCCCGAGGACCCCTTAGTCCAGGAATCCCTCATTTGCCCTTGAACCAGGCTTCAATGACGAGGTGTCCGGCACACAGATTGTCTTTGGCATTTCAAGGCGGGTTTTCCTTTCCGAATACTCGAAGATATTCTTCGGAAATAATGAACGTGTCCGGATCTGCAACACAAGTACCATACACAACCACAGGGAATATAATATTGCACGAGTCCAATCTGCTAACAATTTTTTGTAATGTGACATCACGTCTGCTTGGTCATCATTTCGAACCATTTTCCGTCTGCCGTTCCACGTTTCAAGATGCAGTTTTCATTGGCACGTCTTGTCGAAGCAGAGATCGTGTCCCCTTATTGCGGGATTCTCATCAATATGAGCGTGGGTAATATAACCGTGCTGTTTACACAGCCCTTGGGAACAGGCGATTTTTAAGGCTAGTGGGGAGGTGCTTGATATTCACTTCCTTTATAAGGAGATAAGGACTCCCTTTTTTCACCCATGCCTTCTCTCTTTCTCTCCCTTCCATTCTCGAGCTCCAGTGCCCAAGTCCTCATTCTTCCCGCCTCAAGGAAGCACTCGGCCATGTCCGGATCTGGAGGGCAAGGCAAGTGGATGGCCTCCTCCGTTAGGGAGAAGGAGATCACCAGGCTTCGGGAGGCCGGGTATCTAGCGAAAGAAATCGCCCACCGGCTTCCAGCCAAGGGGCAAATCGTCCCCACCCCGAAGCCCAACGAGAGGGTGGTGTTCATCCCTCATTTCATCCACGGGTTAGGGTTTCCTCTCCACCCTTTCGTCCGCGGGTTTATGTTCTATTACGGGCTAGATTTCCATGACCTAGCCCCGAACTCTTTCCTCAACATATCGGCATTCATCATCGTGTGTGAGGCCTTCCTCCGCATCCAACCCCACTTTAGACTATGGCTCAAAATCTTCAACGTGAACCTGAAGGTGGTGGATGGCCAGCACGCGGAGTGCAGAGGCGCCATGGTGAGCAAGATGCCCAATGTCACATGGCCCAAAGGTTCTTTTGTGGAGACCGTCAAGGAGTGGCAGAAATTGTGGTTTTACATCATAGATCCCCGCGACGCCACCTGGGTCGCGGCTTCCGGATTCAACCCCGGAGCTCCAATGTGGCTCACTTCCTGGATAGAGAAGGGCCCAAATTGGTCTTCCTCAGACGAACTAATAGCACTGCAAACGTGCATCCAAAGCATGGTGGATAAAAATATCAAACTCGTCAACGTAATCCAGGTGATGATTCGCCGAATCCTCCCATGCCAAAGCCGAATCTGCCCTTTATGGGAATTCGATACAAAGAAGCACCAAAACTTGGAAAGGCTCTTCAGAACCATTCACGAAGATGCCTGGAAGTTGCTCTTTGAAGGCAACGAGACGCCGCCAGCCATGGACTCGGACCGCGGGCACGATATCACCCATCATGCCAATGCAGTAAGTCCTTCACGTCTCAAGGCGCATCCTCTACTTGCTTGTTTCAAGGAGGATATATAAACTTTATTTTTTCAGATATGGACAGGGAGAGCGGAGCGGATTCAATGTTCGTCTCCGCTGCCCAAGGAACCAGTCATCGCGCTCCTGCGAAGATGCTGGTGTCGGCGCCCTATAAGCCGCCGGAGAAGAAGGCCAAGGGGGTCCGGAGTGGCCCCCGCCGCAAGGGAGCTTCGGATGTATCGTCCGAAGACAAGACTCACTCTTCCGCCGCCGAAGACGATGATGATGAGGAGGAAGAAAGCACCTCTCCCCCTGATGGGGGGAGGAAGAAGAGGACGGCCTCCACAAATCTGGAGGCGGAGGCGCCCAAGAGGGGGAAGGGTCTCCTTGCGGATAACTCCGCGTGGGACGTCGACAACAGCCCGAAGTGACGCCCCTGAAACAAGCCTCTAGCCGCGTCATAAGTATGAAAAACCCGCATACGTCCATGCATCCTGATGTAGGGTAGAACCCTAGTGGCCCGATCTTTCACGAAAGGAGTGGATCCCGCGAAGAACACGAAGAACACGAGGGGAATCACGAGGAGAAACACGAGGGGAAATACGAGAGAATCACTAAAACCAACAAGAATGATCACACATGTGCTAGATCCTCGAGAACAAAGGGGAAGATACACGATCCAAAGTCAACAATGGATGATACAAGAGGTAATGGTCTTCTCCATGAGGAGGTCTTGAGGGGGCCGCCCAAGAGGGGGTCTTGATGATCTTCTCCGCAAGGAGGTCTTGAATCCAAGGTGGATCTTCTCCAAAGAGGGGTTGCGGTCTCTCTCAAGGAGTAGATCCAATATGGATGAGCGAAGCTCTATCTCACAAATGAGCTAACACAATGCTAACCCTAAAATGTAGGTGGAGGGGGAGTATATATAGTCTAAGGGGCGAAGGGGTACACGGGCCACGGCCCAGATGCGCTGCACGCAGGCAGGGGGGCCGGATGTCCGGGCCTTCCCGAGACGCCGGATGTCCGGGCGCTGGGGCCGGATGTCCGGGCTGGCAGGGTCCAACCTTGTTGCTCTCTGGAATGGCGGGGTCCGGATTTCCGGGCTGGAGGCCGTATGTCCGGGGGCTCGGGACGCGCCGGATGTCCGGGCTAGTCGCCGGATGTCTGGGCCCTGTAGACTTGGCCGCTGGCTCCTTGCTTCTGGTGGCACGTCCAGGGGCCGGATGTCCGGGTTGGGAGCCGGATGTCCGGGGGCTCGGGAACGGCCGGATGTCCGGGGCATGGGAGTTGTTCTCCATCTTCTTCCGTCGTTGCTTCCATGCTTCCCTCGCGGATGGTGTAGTTGTTCCTTGGCGCTTGCACTCCTCCTCGTCATCCATAGTGTTCCGACAATACCTATGCATGCACATGAGAGGGGTGTCAAGTAGTATACCATCCTCGAAGGGGTCAAGTGAGCACGTGTAAAGGAGATGATTCACCTTTATGTATGTGAAGTAGATGTCGCACGTGTCACTTGCCAAACGGACTCTTGACATGGTGATGTCCATAGGATGCTCCGCATCATCTCCCCTCCCTTGGGAAAGATTTGACCTCGGATCAAAATCCAAATCACCATGGGAAAGAGATGGCATCGCCATGTAGGAGTGGTCGATCACCAAGTTCTCGTCATCTTGAAGCTCGAAATGGGCACTCTCCAATGTCGCACCATCTTGGGATTCCTTCAAAAGTAGCAAAGACAACAAACACTTGGAAAAACAAATGTGGTTAGCGTTAGTGCAAAACCAAGCATCCAAGAGGTGATTCACCAAACAAGTGTCGTCATCATGCAAAGCATATGGTGTGACAAAGCATTGTGACATGAGATTAAAGCATATCAATCGAGCACAAGCAAAGAAATCGTGGGGACAATCATGTGAATGTGAGGTAGTGATGCACATATGTGTGACCAGAGAAGAAGCATCTACCTCAAGTTCATAGAAAGCATGGGCAAATTGCTCAATGAAAGGTCTATGGTAGGCATAAGAAGCATTCACAACACCAAAAAAATGAAGTGTCTAAACACATGGGTCAAGTGCAAGACAATCCAAGCATAATGTGCATTGGGTGTAGTAAATATCGTGTGGCACTCAACACAATGGAAATAGCAATTGTTCATCATGTGTGAGGCAATCAGGGCAAGCATGTAGTAATCAATGGGACATGGCATATGTGAAGTGATGACATTGTTGCAACCAAACATGTGATAGGAGCAAGTAATGCAAGAATTGGATGCAACACACAAGGCATATATATCATGATGCATGGAATTGTGAAAATGACAAGTGGAAGCAAGATCTCTAACATGTGCGCAAGAAAGGGGTCCAAGATGACAAATAAGTCGCATGGTGCAAGCAACACAAGTAGTATGATCCACAATATGCATGCTCATGGTTTGGGGGTTCGCAAAAGAGAAGGATATCACCT
This sequence comes from Triticum dicoccoides, assembly GCF_002162155.2. Taxonomy (NCBI): domain Eukaryota; kingdom Viridiplantae; phylum Streptophyta; class Magnoliopsida; order Poales; family Poaceae; genus Triticum; species Triticum dicoccoides. Next base: position 500,974,372 of record NC_041384.1, read on the forward strand.
TGAAAGCATGTTCTTGTGCATCCTTCACAATGCCGAAGTACAAGCAAGTGCAATGTAGAATCGTTGTGGTAGAAGGTGGTTCGCTCTCAAGAGCTCGGATTGTCAACTCACGTGACGTGGAAGTTGACACGAAGTCCAAGTATCCTACACATGCACACAACAAAAGAAAGAACGTATGCGCATGGTAGATAAACACATCATCCATCATGATGGTTCTCTTCTCTCGCACATAACCATTAGAAGCACAAGTGCGTGAAGGATATGATGCAACAATGGCAATATTCATGGCACTAGGTATATGGTGCAAAGAGGTAAGACAAGCATGCTTCATAAGGAATATGTCAAAATCTCCAAATATATGTGAGAATGCTATGGGGGCAGACTCATTATCAAGACTAAAGGCATAATTGCACTCAATACATGGCAAATCATCTAGCATGAGAGAGGCAACATATGGAGAGATATGACAAGAAGCAATAACAATCATGTCGTGCAAACTAGTGGAGCGAAGATGCAACACACTAGAGGAAATCATGGCAATGATGTCATGTGAGTAAATAATAAGCATAGGCAATGCACATGACATATCGCAAGCACGAACACAAAGCAAGATCATAGTATCATAGGCATGGGGCACAAAGCAAACATGGCAATAACAAGCAATGTCTCCACCAAGCTTGCAAATACACATACAAGTATGAGAATCAATCATCATGTGTAATGCAAAGCATGGGTCACGAATGCATGGCAAAGGCATAGTAATGAGCATATCATGCAAAGTGAGCATGGCAAGATGGGCATATAATATGTAATGGACAATAACCCATAGCTAAGTGAGGGTCATGTAGAAGGAATGCGCGAAGACTTCGCGTGAAGAGAGCGGTGGGAAAGTCAATCCATGGGATTCCAAGTCATCATTGCTCTCTAGAGCTCGTTTTGTCAACTCGTGGGATTGCGAGGTTGACAAGAATTCGTGGGTACCTACACAAAAGAGACACAAATGAAAGAGATTGTGTGTGTGGTAAATGTACACATCATCCATCATGATGTGTATGTGCACGTGAGAGTTAGCACAAGATAAGCATCGCTCAAAGAAATTTGATGCATGGTATAAGAACATGTCATCCATCATGAAAGAATAGTTATTGTGTATGACACGACGGGGGTGCAAATTGAGCATACAAGTATAAGGATCATGCAATGGATGGGAGTGATCAAAATCTCCTAAAATGTATGAGGAAACTATGGGGGTCTCCTCATGAGCAATATTGGAAAGATCATATGGAGAAAATTGACAACATCCAAAACAATGCATATCTGAAGCTAGGTGTTCATGGCCTGGCATGTGAGATAAATGATGCAATGGGAGCATATCAATATCATCACAAGAAAAACTGATGCCAATAACCATGGGCTTGTCATCTATGCCATAAGTGCAAATTGGGTTAATCTTAATGGCATATGCATAGTCACTATGAAGAGATTGCAAATATGACATGTGGTCGATCTCATGCATAGCATATGACAAGTCAAGTGGATTGGCAAACATGATGTGACCGAGAGAATTGTCACAAGAAATCCTATGTAACATGGAATCACAACTAAGAGACTCCACATGGCAATCATCATACTCATCATAAATGGGTAAATCATCGCATGGGGAAATCATACTAGCATGAAGCATGTCAATAGGGGGATCAACATCATGAAAGCAATCAATGTCAAGAATGTCTACTAGTGGGACTAGAGCATCACCGTCACCTATGTTACCATTTTCATTCCACTCAAGTGGTGTAGGTGAGGTGGGAAAGACCAAATGGTGGTCATCTTCATCTTGATGGAACCATGTGGCGGGTGCATCGTATTCCACCATGGCCATCGTCTTGTCCAAGGGGAGGACGAAGTCATCACGAATCGACGCATCATCATATAAGGTACCTAGCACCAAATGAGAAGGCACAATAGAGGTAGAGGTCAAGTTGTTAGTGTTGAAAGTGGCCTCACATGACCTATCAACTATCTCACTCTCTCTATGTGGTGGTTCACTCACTCCCTCAAAATAGGTGCACTCAAACTCACATATGGTGGAGTCACTCATCTCACTCAAGTGGTGGGGGTTGTGGCTCTCCTCACATGGGAATTGTGGCAACACATATATGTGGCTAGTGGTGAAGTCACTCTCGCTCTCAATATGGTGGCACAAGTCACTCAAGTCATCATACGTCGCCGTGTTCGAAGGGAAAATCCCATGCTCAACCATCTCGTTGTTGTCGCCGTGGATGAAGGCCGAAGATGGCACATCATCACTCTCGCCTCCTAAGATGGAAGCATCCTCCGTGCTCGTCACCATGTCGCATGCCTCCCAAGCATGTTCCTTGATTGGCTCCATAGTCGTAGTCGTCGCTGCACCGTCTTGAAAAAGAGTCATGGAGGACTCGGCATCATCAATGCCACAAAGAGGGATGGCGGTGAAGTCGAACTTGGGAGCATCGTCTTGGAGTTCGTAGGGCTTGGACATCTTGGTGGTACTATCCTCATGCTCGTTCTCATGGAGCTTGATCGTTGCGAAGTGAGCTTGGGGTGGAGAAGCTTTGGCCTTCATGAGTTCTTATTCTGCCTTGAGAGCACCAATGTAGTTGTCGTCGAGGGACTTGTAGTTCTCGAGGAAGATCGTCTTGGAGATGTCATTGTGCAATCCCATCATGAAGTGGAACTTCATCGAAATGGGGTCGTCCACGCTGGCTCGTCGCAAGGCAATCTTCATCTCCTTGAAGTACTCTTCGATGGACTTGGATCCTTGGATGGTGTTCTCCAATTGGCGTTGAAGTTGTTCCATGTAGGTTGGAGGCACAAACTCCCGCCGCAAATCTCTCTTCGTCTTGGGCCAACTCATGTCGTAGGTCTCCGAAGGTGCATGAAGCTACCATGTGGACACGTAGTCGTGGAAGTTCCTTGTGGCGCACTTCACTTGATCTTCGGGAGGAACTTGATGTAGCTTGAGGTAGTCGTCCATCAAACGCTCCCACTCGAGATACTCCTCGGGTTCTAGAGTCCCATAGAAAGGAATCTCATGGTTGATGTCGAGGTCGTAGTAGCTCGTGGAAGTCATGGACTTGAGCTTGGGGAGCTTCTATTGAGCGTAGTCTTGAGGTGCTTGTTGGCGAAGATGCCATATATCCGAAGGCGAAGATGCCTTGAAGTCGCTTGGCGAAGATGCCAAGGGAGATGGTGAAGTCATTGAGCGATTGTTGGTGTTGAGCTCTTGACCTTCACGTTCATGGTGGTGATGGTGTCAATGCCGATGTGACCTTGCCGGAGATGGTAGCTCGGAGGCATGTGCTCTTGAGCGTCTTCTCGAAGATGAGGAAGACCGCTTGTAGGACTTGATGAGGGCTTTGATCTCCTCCATTTGAGCTTGCATCTTGGCGTCGGTGGAGTTGTTCGCGGCATCGAACTCGTTGTTGTTGTTGCAGACCGAAGATGAAATGCCTTGCCTATCCATCACTCCAAGAGAAAAATGTGAGTGGTAGAAAGAGAAGAACGAATACCATATGTACCTTAACCGAAGTTGAAAGTGGATCAATGATCACTCCAATGTGGACAAGGAAATAGCACAATTGGTACCAATTCTTGTTGGTTTCTCACACCTACACAAATAAGGCTTATGGTGGAGCTCGGTGAGGATAGTGGCACAAAAAATTTAATGAAAAATGTTAGCAAGAGTCAATAATCTTGAAAGAGATTCACAAATTCGCAAGTGAAACAAGTAGACCAATAGCAATATGTGGCACACGAAAACACACACATGGATAGATAAATGGGGTCGTGCAACCAAGGATGAGCTCAAAATGTGGAATCCATGGAAAACGCTCGTGTTGCACAACTCAAGAGAGACGCTAGCACGATTGCTCTATAGGCGGATATGACACTTGTGCACAACCTAGAAGATGCAAAATAGATAAACTTTCTATCCCAAGTATGCTATGTGTATGATGTTCCGATGGTATGATCCAAGATGATCGGATATGACAATGTGGTATGATGCTATGGCTATTGCTTACAAGCTCTTTGCTCTCCTTTTCTTTTGCTTAAAATCTTATTCTCTATTTTTTTGTATGGCCACTTTGCGAAATGCACAACCCAAGATAGCTATTGTGTATATGCGGGAACAAACTTGAGGCACAAGGGATGATATGATACCGATATGATATGGTATGTATGCAATGTATGGTGTAGATCACTAATGTGCACAAGTAACGTTGCCGACAATACTCAAATGGCTAGTCTCGATAGGCAATTGACGCAAAATGGGCTAGGGGTTATCAATGCAATTGCAAGGGAATATACAATGGAGGGATACCACGATACCGAGATGATATGGAGGTTACCGTCCTTGGCGATGATGAGTGGCGGTGATCTTGATGGAGATACCAAGTGATAGAGACTCGTCCCTAAGTAGCCGAAACACCTTAGGAAACGAAAAAACCGCGAACTCAAAATCTCAAATGTCAAATGGTGGTATCGGGATGTGATGGTGGTTGCGGAAGCTCAATGGGTTTTACGAGTAGGCAATGCGGAAGTGGAGGGTAAGGTGGTGTACTATACACGGTGTCGGAGTTGAAAGCATGGTCCCTAAGTAGCCGAAACACCTTAGGAGACACAACTCACAACACAAACAAACTTGGGTTAAGTTGGGGTGGTGGAAGTGTATGGTGGGCAAGCCTATGCGGAAGTTATGGTGGTGGTGGTGGTTGATGAAGAAGCAATCGTCCCTAAGTAGCCTAAACACCTTAGGAGACTCGAATCACTACTCAAGCAACCACAAATGCTATAAGGAACAAAATTGGTTAGATTGCGTAAGTCAGAGGTGGTTATGCGGAGGTTGTGGTGGAAGCCCTAGGAAAAGATGCCAAAGTTCCAAAATTTTGATGGAGTCAAATGGTGATGGTAGTATTTTTGTGGGAAGGGGGATGTCAAGAGCTTTTCAACGAGCTAAAGAACGTCAAAAACGGACTCCAGATGAATTAGTTATGGACAAAACGGTGAAACGGGGAAGCTGAAATGTACAGGGGCCGGACATCCGGGGGTGGGGGCCAGATATCCGGGGGCTGATGTCCAGAACCGTGCGGGTTTTATGCTCCAGGAGCCAGATGTCCGGCTTGGGGCCCAGATGTCTGGCCCGATGGCCCGGATGTCCGGCCTGAGGCCCGGATGTCCGGCACGACGATTCCAGATCTCGTTTGGGACATCAAAACTCGATTTGGGGTGGAAATAGATGATTTTGGGGGCAAAATTGATGGGATTTCGTGGATGGAAAGTGGGGAAACTTGGGGATATGCTAGATCCACTCGAAACCAAGCAAATCCATGGATCAAAATCAACAAAACTTCGTCAAACCAACAAATCACAAAAAAAATTGGGGGCTACTTTTGGTGGGGATTTTCGAATTTAGGACGAAATCAACAAAATTAAGCTAGCAACACAACGGGGAGGCTCCGAAATCGTGATCAACGTGGCTCTAGATACCAAGATGATGGTATCAAGAGATAAGCTGGCTCTAATCCAAGATGATGTAGGGTAGAACCCTAGTGGCCCGATCTTTCACGAAAGGAGCGGATCCCGCGAAGAACACGAAGAACACGAGGGGAATCACGAGGAGAAACACGAGGGGAAATACGAGAGAATCACTAAAACCAACAAGAATGATCACACATGTGCTAGATCCTCGAGAACAAAGGGGAAGATACATGATCCAAAGTCAACAACGGATGATACAAGAGGTAACGGTCTTCTCCGTGAGGAGGTCTTAAGGGGGGCGCCCAAGAGGGGGTCTTGATGATCTTCTCCGCAAGGAGGTCTTGAATCCAAGGTGGATCTTCTCCGAAGAGGGGCCGCGGTCTCTCTCAAGGAGTAGATCCGATATGGATGAGCGAAGCTCTATCTCACAAATGAGCTAACACAACGCTAACCCTAAAACGTAGGTGGAGGGGGAGTATATATAGTCTAAGGGGCGAAGGGGTACATGGGCCACGGCCCAGATGCGCTGCACGCAGGTAGGGGGGCCGGATGTCCGGGCCTTCCCGAGACGCCGGATGTCCGGGTGCTGGGGCCGGATGTCCGGGCTGGCAGGGTCCAACCTTGTTGCTCTCTAGAATGGCGGGGTCCGGATTTACGGGCTCGAGGACGGATGTCCGGGGGCTCAGGACGCACCGGATGTCCGGGCTGGTCGCCGGATGTCCGGGCCCTGTAGACTTGGTCGCTAGCTCCTTGCTTCTGGTGGCACGTCCAGGGGCCGGATGTCCGGGCTGGGAGCCGGATGTCCGGGGCCTCGGGAACGGCCGGATGTCCGGGCTGGCGAGGCCGGATGTCCGGGGCCTGGGAGCTGTTCTCCGTCTTCTTCCGTCGTCGCTTACATGCTTCCCTCGCGGATGGTGTAGTTGTTCCTTGGTGCTTGCACTCCTCCTCGTCATCCGTAGTGTTCCGACAATACCTATGCATGCACACGAGAGGGGTGTCAAGTAGTATACCATCCTCGAAGGGGTCAAGTGAGCACGTGTAAAGGAGATGATTCACCTTTATGTATGTGAAGTAGATGTCGCACGTGCCACTTGCCAAACTGACTCTTGACATGGTGATGTCCATAGGATGCTCCGCATCACATCCGGACTCTCTTGCTTCATGGTATTAATATGTTTAAATGATGCCATTGCAGTCCGGCCCACGACAGCTCCCGGCGATCCTCATCAAGAGGTTCGTTGGATTCGAAGGCGATGGCCAGCGAGTCACCGCCGGCCGCTCACTCTCCCCCGGCAAAGGGCGACGACGAGGTGTTGTCCCAAAGGACCTTCCTAGGCCAGGGAGAGGTTCAGGAGGCCGCCAGGGTGACGCCGAAGGGCGGAACCTCGGCTGCCGGACACATGGCGGAGCAGACCCCCATGGAGACTGGGGATGGGGGCCTTGCTCAACTCGCCCCCCAGCTGAATACAAGTCTGGAGACCTATACGGCTTCGGAATCCGGCGACCAACCTCCTCCAAAAGAAGGGGGTGTGCCTATTCCGCCGGTGACCTCTGTCCAACCAGAGGCACCGGATAATCTGTTGGAAGCGCTACGAGGTCCTTCCATTGTGGATGAACACCGTATCCTTATGGGTACGGTGATTGAGAGGGTTCGGTCCGTCAAAAGCGGACTGGCCGAAGCCTGCGGCAACCTGCTGACATGCTTTGAGGTAAGCGACACAAAAATAAAAAGTCCTAATATAGACAGTAGCCCCTGAGACACTGTCTGGTGTTCGGAAAGAAAAGCCGGACAGAGGATCAATTTATTTTCGCTGGAAACTAACTAAATATGTCTTATATGAATAAGCAGGCGTCGTTGCTGGTCACGACCTCACACACTGCCGAAGTCTCTGGACTAAAGCAGAGACTAGAGCGGGCCGAGGAGGAGCTCGGCCAAGTGAGGAAGCAGCTAGAAGACAAGCAAGGTATGTAATGACTTGATGTATATTCGGAAAGAATAAATGAAGCGTATTGACCATAGTGCCATGATATGTGTAGGAGCGGCGACCGAGGTCGAGGTTCTTAAACAGGCCCTGGCCGGGGCCGAGGAGAGAGCTGCCAAGAAAAAAGCCGCCCGTGAGAAGCACGAGGCCAGGCTTGATGAGGTCCAGCAAGAGCTCCAGGATGCCGTGAGGAAGTGTGAATCCATGGAGCGCGACGTTTCGGCTCGAGAGACCGAACTCGCCAAGGCTCGCCAAAGCGCAGAAGAGGCCTGGGTTGAGGCCCAGGGCGCCCTCCAGGAGATCCAAGAGGCCAAGAAAATCGCGGCGGGTAAGGCGTTTAGTATGCAAAGCAAATATGTGAAGAAGAAGTATCTCTTACTAACCCAGGTTCGGAGTTCTCTAGGGGCGTTTGCAGATCTGCCGCGCAGTGTGTCTGACGCTGCGGAGTTCTTCCGAGCCGAAGAAGGGAGCTATACCGAGAAGCTGTTCTGGTCGCAATATCTTGCGCCAGAACATCCAGTGCCCTTTAGCGATCAGCTAAAACAGCTGGTCGAGGTGCATAGGGTGGCCAAACTGGCTATGAAGGATTTGATAATCCGGCTGTGGCCTGCCGAAGCTATGCCCGGTAGCTACTTCGGGCTCGTGAAGCGGCTGGTGAGTGCCTGTCCTCGGCTGGACGTCGTCAGGCGGTCGGTCTGCATCAAGGGCGCGTGCATGGCCTTCGCCCGCGTCCAGGTGTGGTGGGTGAAGATGGACGTCGTCAAGCTTACGACCGGGGGACCGCCAGAGGGCAAGGAGCACCGCATGCCCGAGCAGTATTTTGAAGATGTCCTGGAGGGGTCTCATATTGTGGCGATGCAATGTGCGCAAGACATTATTTTTGAATGAATACATTCATGTTGTCTCTGCCTTGTATGATGAAACAAAGTCGTTATGTAATATAATGTTTGTTATTTAAAAAAAATTCACCTCCTGTGCGGCCGTGTTGTGTGAAATCTGAGAGTTGGCCAGTCGTCGGCTTCTGCCCCCATGTAGGTAGTACGGGGGTGTTTGGGATGCAATCTAAACACTCTTGATCCAATTGTTTGGTCCTTGAAGGAGGTGTTTAGCGTGACAAACCAGGCAATCGGACTATGCGGCTTTAGCACCCTCACTTAGCCATAGGAGTTTGACAATAAAAATATAGGCGCAGCCCCTAGTATCCGAACTAAGATGCTGTAAACACCTGATTGGGTAAGTACCGATCCCTCGCATAATGCGGAAAAAAATCTATAAGGATTTGAGACCTCCGAAGAGCTGACCGGCTCTCGCCGCATCATGACAGTCAATTTTCGGCTTTCTCTACTGAGGTGCTCATCCGGGTAAACTAGGGCACAATCGCAGTAGTTCCTTTACTACCCTAGCCGATATAGTGGAACGTAAGGTAGCAAGCACAGGAGCCGGGCAACCCAACTATTGACCAAAGACATGATTCAGAGCCAATGCATATAATACTAAATTCGGGGTGCCGAACTACAGTAAAAAGTGTTCGGACTTTGTTGCCGTGTTGTGGGGCGCTTATGAAGCCCCTGGCAAACTGAAATGTACCAAAGTGTACGAGTGCTATTTGATAAATTTATCAAAAAAGAAAAATAAGAAAAGGTAGTAAGCTAGAGCCGTAAAATTTGGGCCGCAAATTGTTTCCATTATAATTTCATTGGTGCATTAAAGCGCATTTTGAAGGAAATATGCCCTAGAGGCAATAATAAAGTTATTATTTATTTCCTTATATCATGATAAATGTTTATTATTCATGCTAGAATTGTATTAACCAGAAACATGATACATGTGTGAATACATAGACAAACAGAGTGTCACTAGTATGCCTCTACTTGACTAGCTCGTTAATCAAAGATGGTTATGTTTCCTAGACAGAGACAAAGAGTTGTGAAAGTGCAACTATCCCTAGGTAGTTTTGGTAATTCATAACAACATATAGCTCATTGAGCTAATGCTATTCCAAGATAATTATTTCACGAAAGCTCAATGATTGGCATGGCATGGATGTGAAAGTGGAACCCTCAAAATTCTAAGGACAAAGGATTGGCTCAAGCTCAAAAGCTCAAGACTCTTCATTTTATATTTTAGTGATCCAAGATCACATTGAGTCCATAGGAAAAGCCAATACTATCAAGGAGGGATGAGGTGTTGCTTAATGAGCCTCTTGCTTCATGTGCTTAGTGATATGCTCCAAAACCCTCAACTACTTTCCCATATCCACATATGACCTAAACCCTAAGCCAAACTCGGTCCTACCGATTCTTCCTATCCGGCACCACCGAGTTTCACTTGTCATTAGCCACTGCCAAACCCTAGAAATTCGGTTCTACCGATAAGGATCTCGGTCTCACCGAGATGGGGTTGCAAACTCTCTGTTTCCCTTTCGTAACTTTTCGGTCTTAGCGAAAGAGCGAATCGGTCCCACCGAGATTGCAATGTAAACTCAGTGTTTCCCCTTTGTAACTTTTCGGTCTCACCGAGTTCCACTCGGTCTCACCGAAAGAGCAAATCGGTGCCACCGAGTTTGCCTGACCAACTCTCTGGTTAGCTAATTACCAAATTTTGTCTCACCGAGTTTGTGTAATCGGTCTCACCGAGATTACGTTATGCCCAAACCCTAACCATATCGGTCCCACCGAGTTGCATGTCAGTCCCACCGAAAATCACTAACGGTCACTAGGTTTACATTTTCGGTCCGACCGAGCTTATTGATTCGGTCCCACCGAGATTGGAAAACTGTGTAACGGTTGGGTTTTGTGTGGAGGCTATATATACCCCTCCACCTCCTTCTCATTCAATGAGAGAGCCATCAGAACACACACACCATTCCAACTCATATGTTCTGAGAAAGAACCACCTACTCATGTGTTGAGACCAAGACATTCCATTCCTACCATATGAATCTTGATCTCTAGCCTTCCCAAGTTGCTTTCCACTCAAACCCTCTTTCCACCAAATCCAAATCCTATGAGAGAGAGTTGAGTGTTGGGGAGACTATCATTTGAAGCACAAGAGCAAGGAGTTCATTACCTACACACCATTTGTTACTTCTTGGAGAGTGGTGTCTCCTAGATTGGCTAGGTGTCACTTGGGAGCCTCCGACAAGATTGTGGAGTTGAACCAAGGATTTTGTAAGGGCAAGGAGATCGCCTACTTCGTGAAGATCTACCGCTAGTGAGGCAAGTCCTGTGTGGGCGATGGCCATGGTGGGATAGACAAGGTTGCTTCTTCGTGGACCCTTTGTGGGTGGTTGCTTCTTCGTGGACCCTTCGTGGGTGGAGCCCTGTGTGGACTCGCGCAACTGTTGCCCTTGGGTGGAGCCCTGTGTGGACTTGCGCAACCGTTACCCTTCGTGGGTTGAAGTCTCCATCAACGTGGATGTAGGATAGCACCACCTACCCGAACCACGGGAAAAACATCCGTGTCTCCAATAGCGTTTGAATTCTCCAAACCCTTCCCTTTACATTCTCGCAAGTTGCATGCTTTATTTTCCGCTGCCTATATACTCTTTGCATGCTTGCTTGAATTATGTGATGATTGCTTGACTTGTCCTAAATTAGCTAAAATCTGCCAAGAACTAAAATTGGGAAAAGGTTAAGTTTTTATTTGGTCAAGTAGTCTAATCACCCCCCCTCTAGACATACTTCCGATCCTACAAGTGGTATTAGAGCTTTGGTCTCCATTTGCCTTGATCTCCATAGCTTTTGGTGGTCATAGCCTTGGTTTCACAACCTAGGAGAGTATGGCGTCTAGCGAGGGAAATTATCACCGTAGAGGTCCTTACTTTGATGGTACTAACTTTGCTAGTTGGAAGCATAAAATGAAAATGCATATTCTTGGACATAACCCCGCCGTTTGGGCTATTGTGTGTGTTGGTTTGCAAGGTGACTTCTTTGATGGGAGAGAACCAAACCGTGAAGCTACCGCGGATGAGTTGAAGATGTTGCAATACAATGCTCAAGCTTGTGATATTCTCTTCAACGGATTGTGCCCCGAAGAATTCAACAAAATCAGCCGCCTTGAGAATGCAAAGGAAATTTGGGACACTTTGATTGATATGCACGAAGGTACCGACTCCGTCAAGGAATCCAAGTTGGATGTACTTCAAAGCCAACTTGACAAGTTCAAGATGAAGGATGGTGAAGGTGTCGCTGAGATGTACTCTAGGCTTGCTCTCATCACAAATGAGATTGCCGGCTTAGGAAGTGAAGAGATGACCGATAGATTCATCATCAAGAAGATTCTAAGAGCCTTGGATGGAAAATATGATACCGTGTGCACATTGATCCAAATGATGCCCAACTACAAAGATCTCAAGACAACGGAGGTGATTGGAAGAATTGTTGCTCATGAGATGTCACTTAAGGATAAAGAGGAACTTCACAACAAGTCAAGTGGTGCCTATAAAGCCTCATGTGAAGCCCCTACATCATCGAGTGAGAAACAAGACTTCAATGAAGAATTGAGCTTAATGGTGAGGAACTTCAACAAGTTCTACAAGAGTAGAAGCAAAGATAGAAGCTCCAAGTCAAGGTCCTACAATGACAAAAGATCTTCTAGTCGAGAGCGAAACTGTTATAATTGTGGAAGACCCGGACACTATTCCAATGAGTGTACGTCTCCCTACAAGAGAAGAGAAGATTCTCCAAAAAGAAGAAGCAAAGAATCATCACCAAGAGAGAGAAGGAGTAGAGATGATCATTATGAACGAAGATACTCACGGAGAAGCAAGGATTCGGAAAGGAAGGAAAAATCATCAAGGAGCTACACAAGACGAAGACATCAAGCTCATGTTGGCGAATGGGTATCCGGCTCCGACTCCGACAGCCACTCCGAGAAAAGTTATCACTCCGACTCCGAAGATACTCAAGATGAAGGTGTTGCCGGTCTAGCACTTGTGTCAACCAACTCCTACGACATATTTGACTCACCAAATGAAGGAATTGGAAGATGCTTCATGGCCAAAGGTCCTAAGGTAACACACCCCGAGTATGTTGATTTCAGTAGTGATGAAGATGACTTGTTAGGTGATGATTTGCTTGTTGACAACTCTAGTGATGAATACTATGATGAAGTGTCAATTAAACATGCTAATCAAGATAAAACGAATGACAATGATAAGGAGAAGATTGAGGCTCTAACTAAAGAACTAAAAACTCTTAAGTTAGCTCATGACACTATCTTCGAAGATCATCGAGAACTTTTAGGAGCTCATGAGAAATTATGCTTTGAAAAGCTCAATCTTGAGCAAGAGCATGAGTTCTTAAAAGCAATCAATGATGATCTCCGCAAGAAAAGTTCTTCTTACATTGCCAAGCATTTACTCTTATCCACTTACATGCCTCAAGTTAAGTCTAACAAGAAAGATTCTTCCTCTAGCAGTAAGAATGATCATGTTAAATCCAATATTGTTGCTTCTAGTAGTTCTCTTGATTCCACTAATGATTCTCTTAGCCAAGTTACACTTGAGCAAGAAAATAGTTTATTGAAGGGAATTATAGAGAAAGGAGTGTACAAAAGCCTTGCCGGGAGTAAGCAATTCGAGGAAATTGTGCGCAAGCAAGGAATGCACCGGAAGAATCAAGGTGTTGGTATTGAACAAAAGTTCAATGCCAATGGAGTTGAGTGGGAAGAAGATCAATACCCCAAGACAAAGTTTGTCCCTCAACAAGAGAAGTATGATACTTCTTTCAAGGGGACACAAGCTCAAGATGATCTTCCACCACAAGACTACCAGCAAAAAGGCAAGGACAAGCTTCAAGAGGAAATTGATGCATTTGAAGAAGCTCCGAAGACCTTAGTCAAGTGGATTCCCAAGACTACTTCAAGCTCCACTTCATCAAGTACGACTACAACTCCAAGGATTCCCATCAAGATGATGTGGATCCAAAAGAAGAAGAACTAGAGAGTTCTTGAGGGTGACTCCGCCAACATACTTCACTCTTATCATTTTGGCAAGAACAAGTGCAATCAACTTCCACATCTTGCACTAGTTCAAGGAGTCACAAACCCTCTTGTTGGTAAGACAAGGGACAAGGTAACCTAAAATTTTTCATGGACATCATCTTTTGTGTGCATTACTCTATGTCTATGGATATCCTTGTTTATTCCTTGTGGGACTAACCCATGTAGGTATTGAAAGTGCAATTCACTCAAATGGATAGCTCCAAGAGATCTACATCAACATTGAGCATCCACATCTTCAATATCTACATGAAGTCATCATCGACAAAACCCAAGGTTAGTTCATCCCTCTTAGGGGGGTATCACATCTAGGGGGAGCTTTACTCTAAGACTTGAGCTAAAGCAACTCTAAAGATGTGAACACAACAATGCTTTATGTAAAAGTGGTAACCCCACTTGGGCTTAAACGATGAGTATGACCTATGATCAAGTGTTCTCACTTGACTCCTAAGTCAATATACTCATACATAGATGACCTAGTCATCGCAAATTGCTTGATAGATGCTAGTATTGGTTGTGCATGCCTTGCCACATATTTCATTTGCCATCTTATTGTGTGAGCATGCTGGCTGCATATTTTACTCATTCGAGGACATCCACTTGTTGTTTTGATTGTTCGGTTTTATTTCTTTTGCCAAGTGGATGGACAAGAATGCCTAAGAACCTCCTCTAGCTATCTATGCTTTTCTCGTCTCAAACTCTATTCATGTTGCATCACAAAATTTGATCAAGTCAGATTCGAACCACTCTGTGTGAGGAGCGCTCGGAGTCCCCGATTCGTCATAGACTTAAACTTCCAAAACCTCTTTATGATTCTCGGTCTGACCGATACTCCACTTTCGGTCCTACCGAGATCATCAAGTTGATCTAGGTTTTCGATCTCGGTGCAACCGATTTGAACTTTTCGGTCACACCGAGTTTCAGTAACTGCACGCAGTTATGAATCTCGGCGCCACCGAGTCGTTCCACTCGGTCACACCGACAGGGTCGGGCTATATATAGTCACGGGCAAAATTTGGAAATTTCTCCGAACCCCTTCGCCCGCGCGATAGCCTGCTCTGCCCTCGAGGTCTACTGATCGTCTTCTCGCCGCCAGCAGCCTCCAGACGCTGGTATCCGTCGCCGTCAACGGGAATTCTGCCCCGCCGTTGTCGCCGTAGCAAGTCCCCGCCGAACTAGGGTATGGACTTGATCTCTGTGCTATTCCTCAATCTGATTCCTAGCACATTGTGATCATATTGATTCTTGCCACGTTTGAGAAATTTCTATCCAGTCAAAATGCCCGTAGATTAGGTTTGATTCGAAAATTCTAGGTTTAGGTTTCCGCCGAAACCATCTTGGACCCACCGAGTTGAAAAACTCGGTCCCACCAATTTGGCTTATGCCATTGCACAAGTGAGACTCGGTCTGACCAAGAATTACTTATTGGTGTGACCGATTTTTGAAATCAGTGAAACCCTAGCAGTCTCGGTGCCACCGAACTGTGACTCGGTCCTACCGAGTTCACTAGTTTAGGTTCCAAAACTGCTTCGGTATCACCGAGTTTGAAAATCGGTAGATCCGAGATGATTTCAGTAGGAAACTAAAACTAAGTCTTTGGATCATTCTTTTTGCAAAAATCTCTGCATTTTGTGATGCTCATCCTTTCTACCTCATCTATAATCTATTCACAGGGTCAGCAGTCAGTTTGCAGCATGTCTGATCAAAGTGATAGCCAAAATATGTCAGAGCAGCAAGTGGTGATGAGTGAGGGCACTAGTCCCTCTAGTTCATCTGATGAAGGCAGCAGGAGCACTCCTAGCAATTTGCCAAAGGTTGCCACGAGACAAAGGAAGAAGAAAACTTCAGACTCTGAAGACGAGGACTATGTGGTAGAGGAAGAGGCCACTTCCAAGAGAATTGAGCCAGCTCAAGGCACTAAGCCAGGTCTGAAAATCAAAAGGCCAGCAGGCAGGCAGCCCATGTCAAAGGCTAGAGCCTCAACTGAGAAGCCCACTCCCCAAGAGCCAGTTGCAGCTGAGGGCAAGAAAATAAAGGAAAGGGTGAAGAAGACTGTGGCTAGAGTGCTTGGTAAAGCTTCCATCATGGAAGAAGAAGAGGAAGAAGAGGTAGCTGCACCAGTGCCCAAGGCACCCAAGCTAATGGGTGATGCCATAAGGTCAGGGGCTACTGCATCTAAGCCCAAAGATGCCTCCAAGCCAAAACCAAAGAGGAATACAAGGAGCATTCCTGCAGCTGAAAAGAACAAGGCCCCAGTGCCTGAGACTGTTGCTGAAGAAGAAGAAGAAAATGTCCTGAGAAAGCTAAAGCCCAAGATCCCAGACCACAACGATGCTCATCCTGTGGCTGAGGACATGAAGCTCAGGAGAGATTCAGGGCTGAGAAAGTGGAGAGAAGCAGACCCGTATGCTTCAAGGAGAAGGACTGCCGTGGACTACATGTTTCACACCAAGGAGCAGCAGGATTTCTATGAGACTGTGCTGTTAGATAAGAAGCCCATTGTCTGTGATATGCGTTGGGTTCATTGGACATACATCAAGGACAATGAGGAGCACTATCCTGGAGTGCAAGACAGCTTCATAGCTTGTGGAGTAGCCGACTTTGTTGAGAAGAAGCTCACAAAGTGGAACGAGGAGCTTATCATGCAGTTCTACTCCACGGCTCACTTTTATCCAGATGGGAGGATCACATGGATGTCTGAGGGTACAAGGTACCAATCTACAGTGGCTGAGTGAGCACAGATCATTAATGCCCCAGAGGAGCAAGATGAAGACTTGGATATCTATGCCAAGAAGAAGATGGACCACAACTCCATGTCCAATATGTACAAGGAAATTCCCAATGAAGCTCTTGACACCTTCAAGTTTGGCTCTGTGCATTACCTTCTGTCAGGACTCCCGACGATCAATTGGATACTAAGGCACACCTTACTGCCCAAGTCTGGAGATCACAAGATGATCAGAGGCCATGCTATCAACTTGCTACATGTGTTTGATGTGCCTCAGAAGTTCAAGGTGATGAGCCTCATAGTGGAAACTATCAAGAGGACTGCAGCAGACCAGAAGAGGAGCTGCGGATATGCCCCTCAGATTCAGGAGCTCATCAACTCCAAGATGGGCACGGGCATATATTTATTGGACAAGGAACATTTGCCCATCTGTCCAGATTTTGAGGACAATCAAGTTGTCATGACTGAGAACGAGCCATCATCTACCCAAGCATTTGCAAAGAAGAAGAAAGCTGCCAAGATGCCTACCCAAGAGGAGGCATCTGAGTACTTCTTGAAGACTAAACAATAGCAGCTTAGTTACTTGATTGCATCCACGCTGAGGATTGAGCAAAGTCTGGCCACTCTCACTCAGAATCAGAAGAGCCTAGAGAGAATCATGGAACAAAAGTTCTATGACTTGGATGTCAAGGTAACGGAAGTTCAGTCTGCAGTGGAGCAGCTCCAGGAGGACATGCAGGAGAGAAGAGGCAGGAGTACCACTACCTTTGCCAGAGTGCCAAGAGGTCCGAGGTCGTCTTCCATGCCAGTTGCTGACACAAGAGCCACCACTTCAGCACCAGCTACAGCCTCAGCTCCAGCATCTACTTCAGCTCCAACTCCAGCAACTACTTCAGCATCTACCGAAGCCTTCGTCCTTGGAGTGATCCGGACTCCACCACCACCTGAAGATCAAGCCTGAGCGTCGATCTAGTGCTATGCATTTTCTAGGAACTTTTTGGTAACTTGTTGCCAAAGGGGGAGAAGATGTATAGATCATAGGCTTCGAGAGAGAGAGTGTTGCTTTTCTCTCTTGCTTTATTTGGTGGTTTTTCGAACTTGTTTGCTTTTGAGTGCTTGAGATACTATGCTTGTGAGACATTCATGATCATGTTTTTGATCATAAGCTACACTTAATTCTTGCTTAATGCTATTATCTTATCTATCTTGTGATCATTCATTATTCTTGGTGATGAGTGCATGTATTTCATTCTTATCATTTTGAGCGCTCCACCAAGATGTATGTGACATGGAAGAGTAACCCATGACTCTAACTCTTTGTGCATTTGCAGTCCAAAGCAAATTTTAAATATGCACAAATTTAGGGGGAGCTCTTACTTATCACATACTTCTCAAAGCGACGATATATTTCATGCTTATTATCATTTGTCGAAGCTTTGATCTATATGTTCTCATCAATTACCAAAAAGGGGGAGATTGAAAGTGCAACTATCCCTAGGTGGTTTTGGTAATTCATAACAACATATAGCTCATTGAGCTAATGCTATTCCAAGATGATTATTTCAGGAAAGCTCAATGATTGGCATGGCATGGATGTGAAAGTGGAACCCTCAAAATGCTAAGGACAAAGGATTGGCTCAAGCTCAAAAGCTCAAGACTCTTCATTTTATATTTTAGTGATCCAAGATCACATTGAGTCCATAGGAAAAGCCAATACTATCAAGGAGGGATGAGGTGTTGCTTAATGAGCCTCTTGCTTCATGTGCTTAGTGATATGCTCCAAAACCCTCAACTACTTTCCCATATTCACATATGACCTAAACCCTAAGCCAAACTCGGTCCTACCGATTCTTCCTATCCGGCACCACCGAGTTTCACTTGTCATTAGCCACTGCCAAACCCTAGAAATTCGATTCTACCGATAAGGATCTCGGTCTCACCAAGATGGGGTTGCAAACTCTCTGTTTCCCTTTCGTAACTTTTCGGTCTTACCGAAAGAGCGAATCGGTCCCACCGAGATTGCAATGTAAACTCAGTGTTTCCCCTTTGTAACTTTTCGGTCTCACCGAAAGAGCAAATCGGTCCCACCGAGTTTGCCTGGCCAACTCTCTGGTTAGCTAATTACCAAATTCGGTCTCACCGAGTTTGTGTAATTGGTCTCACCGAGATTACGTTATGCCCAAACCCTAACCATATCGGTCCCACCGAGTTGCATGTCAGTCCCACCGAAAATCACTAACGGTCACTAGGTTTACATTTTCGGTCCGACCGAGCTTATTGATTCGGTCCCACCGAGATTGGAAAACTGTGTAACGGTTGGATTTTGTGTGGAGGCTATATATACCCCTCCACCTCCTTCTCATTCAATGAGAGAGCCATCAGAACACACACACCATTCCAACTCATATGTTCTGAGAAAGAACCACCTACTCATGTGTTGAGACCAAGACATTCCATTCCTACCATATGAATCTTGATCTCTAGCCTTCCCAAGTTGCTTTCCACTCAAACCCTCTTTCCACCAAATCCAAATCCTATGAGAGAGATTTGAGTGTTGGGGAGACTATCATTTGAAGCACAAGAGCAAGGAGTTCATTACCTACACACCATTTGTTACTTCTTGGAGAGTGGTGTCTCCTAGATTGGCTAGGTGTCACTTGGGAGCCTCCGACAAGATTGTGGAGTTGAACCAAGGAGTTTGTAAGGGCAAGGAGATCGCCTACTTTGTGAAGATCTACCGCTAGTGAGGCAAGTCCTGTGTGGGCGATGGCCATGGTGGGATAGACAAGGTTGCTTCTTCGTGGACCCTTTGTGGGTGGTTGCTTCTTCGTGGACCCTTCGTGGGTGGAGCCCTGTGTGGACTCGCGCAACCGTTGCCCTTGGGTGGAGCCCTGTGTGGACTCGCGCAACCGTTACCCTTCGTGGGTTGAAGTCTCCATCAACGTGGATGTAGGATAGCACCACCTATCCGAACCACGGGAAAAACATCCGTGTCTCCAATAGCGTTTGAATTCTCCAAACCCTTCCCTTTACATTCTCGCAAGTTGCATGCTTTACTTTCCGCTGCCTATATACTCTTTGCATGCTTGCTTGAATTATGTGATGATTGCTTGACTTGTCCTAAATTAGCTAAAATCTGCCAAGAACTAAAATTGGGAAAAGGTTAAGTTTTTATTTGGTCAAGTAGTCTAATCACCCCCCCTCTAGACATACTTCCGATCCTACAAGTTGTCATTTGATTAACGGGATCACATCATTAGGAGAATGATGTGATTGACTTGACCCATTCTGTTAGCTTAGCACTTGATCATTTAGTTTGTTGCTATTGATTTCTTCATGACTTATACGTGTTCCTATGACTATGAGATTATGCGACTCCCGTTTACTGGAGGAACACTTTGTGTGCTACCAAACGTCACAACGTAACTGGGTGATTATAAAGGTGCTCTACAAGTGTCTCTGAAGGTACTTGTTGGGTTGGCATATTTCGAGATTAGGATTTGTCACTCCGATTGTCGGAGAGGAATCTCTGGGCCCACTCAGTAATGCACATCACTTAAGCCTTGCAAGCATTGCAACTAATGAGTTAGTTGCGGGATGATGTATTACGGAACGATTAAAGAGACTGCCAGTAACAAGATTGAACTAGGTATTGAGATACCGATGATCGAATCTCGGGCAAGTAACATACCGATGACAAAGGGAACAACGTATGTTGTTATGCGGTTTGACCGATAAAGATCTAGGTAGAATATGTAGGAGCCAATATGAGCATCCAAGTTCCGCTATTGGTTATTGACCGGAGACGTGTCATGTCTACATAGTTCTCGAACCCGTAGGGTCCGCACGCTTAAAGTTTGATGACAGTTATATTATGAGTTTATATGTTTTGATGTACCGAAGGTAGTTTGGAGTCCCGGATGTGATCACAGACATGACGAGGAGTCTCGAAATGGTCGAGATGTAAAGATTGATATATTGGACGACTATGTTTGGACACCGGAAAGCTTCCGGAAGGTTTCAGACATTTATCAGAGTACCGGGGGTTACCGGAACCCCCCTCCCCCGAGAACTAATGGGCCTTGTTGGGCCCTAGTGGAGAGAGAGAGGGGCCGGCCAAGGCAAGAGGCACGCCCCCTCCCCTTGAGTCCGAATAGGACAAGGAAGGGGGGGCGGCGCCCCCCTTGCCTTTCCCCTCTCCCACTCCTTCCTCCCCCTCCTTCTTGGACTAGGAAAGGGAGGGGAAAAACCTACTTGGAGTAGGTTTCCCCCCTCCTAGGGCGCGCCACGCCCTTTGTTGGCCCTCTCCTCCTCCCCCCTTTATATATGGAGGAGGGGGCACCCCATAGACACACCAATTGATCTCTTGATCTCTTAGCCATGTGCGGTGCCCCCCTCCACCATAATCCACCTCGATCATATCTTAGTGGTGCTTAGGCGAAGCCCTGCGTCGATAGAACATCATCATCGTCACCACGCCGTCATGCTGACGAAACTCACCCTCAACACTCGGCTGGATCGGAGTTCGAGGGACGTCATCGAGTTGAACATCTGCAGAACTCTGAGGTGCCGTGCGTTCGGTGCTTGATCGGTCGGATCATGAAGACGTACGACTACATCAACCGCATTGTGCTAACGCTTCCGCTTTCGGTCTACGAGGGTATGTGGACACACTCTCCCCTCTCGTTGCTATACATCACCATGATCTTGCGTGTGCGTAGGATTTTTTTGAAACTACTACGTTCCCCAATAGTGGCATCTGAGCCAGGTTTTATGCGTAGATGTCATATGCATGAGTAGAACACAAGTGAGTTGTGGGCGATACAAGTCATATTACTTACCAACATGTCATACTTTGGTTCGGCGGTATTGTTGGATGAAGCAGCCCGGACCGACATTACGCGTACGCTTACGCGAGACTGGTTCTACCGACGTGCTTAACACACAGGTGGCTGGCGGGTGTCAGTTTCTCCAACTTTGGTTGAACCGAGTGTGGCTACGCCCGGTCCTTGAGAAGGTTAAAACAGCACTAACTTGAAAAACTATCATTGTGGTTTTGATGCGTAGGTAAGAACGGTTCTTGCTCAGCCCATAGCAGCCACGTAAAACTTGCAACAACAAAGTAGAGGAAGTCTAACTTGTTTTTGCAAGCATGTTGTGATGTGATATGGTCAAGGCATTATGCTAAATTTTATTGTATGAGATGATCATGTTTTGTAACTGAGTTATCGGCAACTGGCAGGAGCCATATGGTTGTCACTTTATTGTATGCAATGCAAACGCCTTGTGATGCTTTACTTTATCACTAAGCGGTAGCGATAGTCGTAGAAGCATAAGTTGGCGAGACAACAACAATGCTACAATGGAGATTAAGGTGTTGCGCCGTTGACGATGGTGATCATGACGGTGCTTCGGAGATGGAGATCACAAGCACAAGAAGATGATGGCCATATCATATCACTTATATTGATTACATGTGATGTTTATCTTTTATGCATCTTATCTTGCTTTGATTGACGGTAGCATTATAAGATGATCTCTCACTAAATTATCAAGATATAAGTGTTCTCCCTGAGTATGCACTGTTGCGAAAGTTCTTCGTGCTGAGACACCATGTGATGATCGGGTGTGATAGGCTCTACATTCAAATACAACAGGTGCAAAACAGTTGCACACGCGGAATACTCAGGTTAAACTTGACAAGCCTAGCATATAACAGATATGGCCTCGGAGCACTGAGACCGAAAGGTCGAGCGTGAATCATATAGTAGATATGATCAACATAGTGATGTTCACCATTGAAACTATTCCATCTCATGTGATGATCGGACATGGTTTAGTTGATTTGGATCACGCGATCACTTAGAGGATTAGAGGGATGTCTATCTAAGTGGGAGTTCTTAAGTAATATGATTAATTGCACTTAAATTTATCATGAACTTAGTACCTGATAGTTTCTTGATTGTCTATGTTGATTGTAGATAGATGGCTCGTACTATTGTTCCGTTGAATTTTAATGTGTTCCTTGAGAAAGCAAAGTTGAAAGATGATGGTAGAAATTACACGGACTGGGTCCATAACTTGAGGATTATCCTCATTACTGCATAGAAGAATTACATCCTAGAAGCACCATTGGGTGCCAGGCCTGGTGCAGATGCTACTGACAATGTTAAGAATGTTTGGCAGAGTAAAGCTGATGACTACTCGATAGTCCAGTGTGCCATGCTTTACGGCTTAGAATCGGGACTTCAACGATGTTTTGAACATCATGGAGCATATGAGATGTTCCAGGAGTTGAAGTTAATATTTCAAGCAAATGCCCGAATTGAGAGATATGAAGTCTCCAATAAGTTCTATAGCTGCAAGAAGGAGGAGAATAGTTCTGTCAGTGAACATATACTCAAAATGTCTGGGTATCATAATCACTTGACTCAACTGGGAGTTAATCTTCCTATTGATAGTGTCATTGACAGAGTTCTTCAATCACTGCCACCAAGCTACAAAAGCTTTGTGATGAACTATAATATGCAAGGGATGAATAAGACAATTCCCGAGCTCTTCGCGATGCTAAAGGCTGCAGAGGTAGAAATCAAGAAGGAGCATCAAGTGTTGATGGTCAACAAGACCACTAGTTTCAAGAAAAAGGGTAAAGGGAAGAAGAAGGGGAACTTCAAGAAGAACAGCAAACAAGTTGCAGCTCAAGAGAAGAAACCCAAGTCTGGACCTAAGCCTGAGACTGAGTGCTTCTACTGCAAGCTGACTGGTCACTGGAAGCGGAACTGCCCCAAGTATTTGGCGGATAAGAAGGATGGCAAGGTGAACAAAGGTATATGTGATATACATGTTATTGATGTGTACCTTACTAATACCCGCAGCAGTAGCACCTGGGTATTTGATATTGGTTCTGTTTCTAATATTTGCAACTCGAAACAGGGGCTACGGATTAAGCGAAGATTGGCTAAGGACGAGGTGACGATGCGCGTGGGAAATGGTTCCAAAGTCGATGTGATCACGGTCGGCACGCTACCTCTACATCTACCTTCGGGATTAGTTTTAGACCTAAATAATTGTTATTTGGTGCCAGCATTGAGCATGAACATTATATCTGGATCTTGTTTGATGCGAGATGGTTATTCATTTAAATCAGAGAATAATGGTTGTTCTATTTATATGAGTAATATGTTTTATGGTCATGCACCCTTGGAACCACTTGATTATGAATCACTTGGTACTTGCGAACCGTGCCTCATGGGCAAGATGACTAAAACGCCGTTCTCCGGAACTATGGAGTGAGCAACAGATTTGTTGGAAATCATACATACAGATTTGTGTGGTCGATGAATATTGAGGCTCGCGGCGGGTATCGTTATTTTCTCACCTTCACAGATGATTTAAGCAGATATGGGATATCTACTTAATGAAACATAAGTCTGAAACATTTGAAAAGTTCAAGGAATTTCAGAGTGAAGTTGAAAATCATCGTAGCAAGAAAATAAAGTTTCTACGATCTGATCGTGGAGGAGAATATTTGAGTTACGAGTTTGGTCTTCATTTGAAACAATGCGGAATAGTTTCACAACTCACGCCACCCGGAACTGAAAGTGCGTTATATCGACTAGAGGGGGGGTGAATAGGCGATTTTTATGAAAGTCTTCAGAACATGGGAGTTTTGAAGACAAACGATAAAATTGAACCTATTACCATGCAGCGGAAGGTAGACTACACTAGGCAAACCATAGTCAAGTATTCAATGAAGTGAAAGCACAAAGACTAATAGCAGCTAGGTAGTAAGGATCAGGTAGGAAGATATTGTGAAGTCAAACAGAACACGCAGTCACTCAGTGAAGACAAATGATAGAGCAAACATACAATGACTTCACAAGGAGTAATAGTAAGTAACGTGAAGTGAAGATGAAACCAGTGACTCGTTGAAGACAATGATTTGTTGAACCAGTTCCAGTTGCTGTGACAACTGTACGTCTGGTTGGAGCAGCTAGGTATTTAAACCTTAGGACACACAGTCCCGAACACCCAGTCCTGAACACGCAGCTCAGGACACCCAGTCCTCACCGTATTCTCCTTGAGCTAAGGTCACATAGACCTCGCCCAATCACTCTGGAAAGTCTTCAAGGTAGACTCCCAAACCTTCACATACTTCGTTCACTGGAAATCCACAATGTCTCTTGGAAGCTCAGAATGCGACGCCTAACCGGCTGGAGGATGCACAGTCCTCAAGAGTAATAAGTCTTCAGATCACACAGACAAGAAGACTTAAGTGATGCCCAATTCTCTCTGGCTCTGGTGGTTAGGGCTTTATCCTCGCAAGGAATTCTCTCTCAAAGGCTTCGAGGTGGGTTGCTCTCAAACGACAAAAGCCGTACTTTCAATCTGAGCAGCCAACCATTTATGGTTGTAGGTGGTGGGCTATTTATAGCCACTTGGCAACCTGACCTGATTTGTCCGAAATGACCCTGGGTCACTAAGGAACTGACACGTGTTCCAACGGTCAGATTTCAAACTCACATGGCAACTTTACTTGGGCTACAAGCAAAGCTAACTTGTCCGACTCTGGACAAGATTCGCTCTCATAGTCTTCACTCGAAGACATAGGTTTTTGGTTTAGGCATCACTTCAGTCATTCTGAATGGTTCTCTTGGACCCCACTTAACAGTACGGTGGTTCCTATGACTCAACACAAAAGAAAAAGACCTATGAAAGATCTAAGTCTTCGAGCTCCATAGGCTTCATATCGTGTCTTCTCTTGTCATAGTCTTCAATGTGAATATCTTCATATACCACCTTTGACTTCAATGTCTTCATACATTTTTAGGGGTCATCTCTGGTAGTAAAACCGAATCATGAGGGACTTCTACCTGTGTTATCCTGCAATTCTCACAAACACATTAGTCCCTCAACTAGGTTTGTCGTCAATACTCCAAAACCAACTAGGGGTGGCACTAGATGCACTTACAATCTCCCCCTTTTTGGTGATTGATGACAAACTAGTTGAAGTTTTCAACGAGGAATATAATCTGTGAAATTGTAAAGGATAAGGAATTGTCTTCATAAGTTGCAAGGGCTCCCCCTGAAGATGTGCATATAAGTTAATTTGCTTTTGGAATGCAAATGCACATGGCAGGTGGTACTTGTGGAGATCCACTTCAACTTATGATGACAATCCACTATGCATGTGAAAGTATATGAAGATAATGACATGCATAATGGAAAATGGACGTCTGCAGAATGAGCTAAGTGCGGAATTTATCGTCGCACATGCGGAATTTATCTTCGCAAAACAAGGTGGCAAATAAGTAGCAGACGACCATCTGGTTTAAGTGTTACAACTCATAAGAACCAAATGTAGCAAAAACGAGAGTTGTAAGCACGAAGCAAAATATAAAGCACCCGCCCATATGGACCCGCTTGAAGACTATCAATCTCATATGCTTCTCCCCCTTTTGTCAGTAATGACCAAAAAGGTTTAAAGACATAGAGCCTCTACTCGTTCCCATGAGGAGTAGGTGAAGTAGCAGGGTTGTTGGTGTTGTTTGGTGGTGCAGAAGAGCTTGGAGGTGCTGAAGGAGGTGGCGGTGAAGTAGCATCATCTTCTTCCTCAATAATTCTGGCAGTGACTGTGGCAGTAGAGGAAGAGAACTCAGAGTCTTCAAGGGATGGAGTTCCTAGCAGCACAGCCCTTCGAGGAGGTGTGGAGTCAAACTTGAATCTCTCAGAGAAGCCATCCTCTTGAAGATCAGCTTCAGAACACATCATCGTGAGCCCTTTCCATGTGTGGCGACAGGTTTCATGGGCAACGAAAGCATTCTTGGTGGCAAGATTTCGAGTGCGATTAACATCCACCCAGAGGCTTTTCATCTGACGCTTCAGCCAGTCGTGATGCCTATCCTGTTTCTGATGTAGAGCCATAAGAAGCTCTCGGTCGTTGAGAACACGAGTGCGCTTCTTGGGTCTTGGAGCAGTGGCACTGTTAGTGGCTTCAGTGGAAGCAGGGTGTGGTGCACGTGTAGTGCCAGCCAAAGGATACACCCGAGAAACTGCTTCAACGCCTTCAATGTTCTGTGTAAAACTCTGATGTTCTGCATTCTGAAGACTTAGAGGTTGCTTGGCAGGCTCAGAATATATGGCTTCAGTAGACATGTCCACGTCAGGCAAGAAGATCCGAAGGTTGCGGGCTGAGGGCTGATAAGAGATGGCGGAGTGTAGCTTGATCAGCCGCATGACCCAAGGGGCGTAGAACTTCAAACCAAACAGATCAATGCCTGATGCAGCAAGTTGGCGTATGAAGTCTTGTGCATTGAAGCATTTGCCATGAAGTATATAGAAGACCAAAGTCTTCATTGCACCCTGAAGCTTGGCATTTGGAGAGTGCCCTTTGATAGGCCAGAGAGTTCGCCTGATGATGTGATAGATGGTTCTGGGCAGGTACTCAAGGTCTTCAACGAAGAACTCTGTGGGATACGCAGCATCTTGGGGCAATGGCTTCATCATGCTGAGCATTTGACTCATATCAGGTTCTGGCCGCTGAAAGATGCTCTCAATAGCTTCAGCATGCAGCTGACAGCCTTGCTCGAAGAGATCGCCAGGAGTGGGCAAGCCAGTGAGCTCAATGATGTCAAATGCATTGGCTTCGTGATGAATGTTGCCAATCATCCACTCCAGGACCCAAGTCTTCGGATCTCTGTTGTACCCTTTGATGTGAAGTGTGGCATAGAATTGTAGCAGCAGCTCTTCATTCCAATGCTCTTCATCAGTAACAAACTGCAGCAGACCCATTTGCTTGAAGCAATCCAACGCTTCTTCTAGACAGGGCAGACCAGCTATAGCTTCAACGTCAAGGCGCTTGTGTGGGAAGATGCGACCTTGGTTGTAAAGAATGCAAGAGTAATAGCTTCGCTGAGGATAGCTCCAGAACTGATCAGATGATACCTTTCCCTTGAGTAGGGCTTCCTGGAGCTATTGAAGAACGTGTTGTCTGCCCTAAAGCCATTGATGTTGAAGGAGCCAGGTGCTGATGCAGGACCTGGAAACCTTGGCAGTCTTGGGATTGGCTTCTGGACCTGAGGCCTGTGCTCAACATGATAGTTCAATTGGGGACCGGTAGCAGACTCAGGAACAGAAGTGGCGGGATCAGTGGCTTCGCTGTCTTCGGAAGCTTTTGCTGGGGAGGGCTCCACATTAGCTTCGTTGTTGGTTGTGGCAGCCTCAAGATTTTCATCCTCCACTTGACTAGCTGGAGGGTCGGTCACAGGCACGTTCTCCTGGAGAACTGCTTCTTGGTGGAGCAGGGGAGTGGGATCTTGTGGTACTTCTTCTTCTGCGGCTGATGCAACCGGAATGTCTTCAGCAGCGACTTGAGGCCTTGGACCTTTGCGAAGCCTGCGGAACACAGACGACGCCTGTGGAGTTGGAGTGGGCTGGGCCTCATAGTCTTCTTCCTCTTGTGGGTGATCCGCCCATGAAGCATCATGTGCAATTGGCGTCGGTGGACGACCAATGCTGATGAGTTCGCTGTTTGCTAACTAAGGAAGGACTGCATCATCTTCTACATTGTCATGATGACCAATGTCTTCAGCAGCGATGGGATCAGCTGCTGGAATGTCTTCAGCTTCAGGAGCCTCTGTGGAAGCAGGCTCATGAACTGTCAGTTGACGTTCTGCGTCAGGATGAACCATAGAAATGGGTTCAACTATCAAGGGCTCTGTGGGAGCAGCCCGAGCTTTCTTGGTCTTTCGCTTTTTCTTGGTGGGGGCAGTAGGAGAGTCTTCAGAGTGTTTCCTCTTCCTGGCTTCAGCCTCAGCAGTTCTTGTCTTCTTGAGCTCTGAAGCTGTTGACCGGCTCTTTGGCTTCGAGCCAGTCATTCTTGTTGGGAAGACAATCGGAACTGCTTCTTGCCTTGGTGCATCAGATTCAGCCGTAGCAGGCTTCTTCTTCTTCTTTGCGGCCATCCTGGGGTCGATGCTAGGACGCCCAAGTGCCTTGCGCTTCTCAGCCTCATTATAGGCTTGCACACATCTGTCAGCCAGAGTCTTCATGCGCTCACGCGAACCCTGAGCTTCTGCACGCTTCTTCACAAAGGCTTCCTTGAGCTTGTGCATCATTGTCTTGAAGTTCTTCACTTCTTGCACGCTGAGCTTGGCCATATCCTTCTTGAACTGAGCCTTTTCATAGTCAATCTTCTGCTTCAACTCAACAATGCGCTGGGCAATAGCAAGTTCTGAAGCAATGGCGCCTTGGAAGGCGACACTGAGGCCAATGGGTAGCTGCAGATCTTCAAAGATGATGTTTGGCGTGTCAAACCACTCGTCAATGAAGTTGTGGATGATGGTGACATCAAAGAGAGGCAGATCATTGAAGATTTCTGCTTCTTCTTTGCTCTTGATGAGTTGCTCAAGAGCGTCATCTGCAAGATCTTCATCACTTGACAGATCAATGTCGTCGTTGCGCAGAATGGCAGCAGCTGTTAGCTCTTTGCTAGTGTGAGACGGAGGCATCTTGGCCTTCTGGGGCCTTGAGACGCGTGATAAGTCTTCAGATTGCACACTGTCTTTAGGAGGTGCAGTTGCCAATGGCTTCGCCCTTGAGATTTTTGGTGAAGGGGCCGGCTGTGAAGCTTTTGGCTTCTTCAACTGCTTTGGCTTCGGCACTGCAGGCGCGTCATCAGACTCAGTGTCAGCTGCAGGCTCATTCACTGCAGTCCCTTGAACCAAGATGTAGGTGATGAGGCCTTCAAGGTTGGCGAAAGGACCGATGACATTGGGTTCTGCATGTCGTGTGTCATCTGCCCTTGGAGATGAGGGGCCAGGGTTGAAGTCTAACCCAAAAGTCTTCTTGTTCTGCTTCGCTGAGTTCTGAGCAAACTGGAAGTTGCGCTTGAACAGATTGTAGTCACGACACCATAGCAGTGACGATGAGTGTGCATCAGCAGGCTGTGGTCCACGGACCATGCATGGATAGAAGCCTTGAGCAATGGCTTCATCTCTGGACCTGGGTAGAAGATTCTTGAATAGGATGTCTCCCCACGGTCTCTTGATGGTGTTTTTCTCAGCATACTCCTGGGTCACAAATCTGTATTTGAACTATTGTTCTGCCCAATATCTTCGAATCCATTGGATTCGGGTCTTGCGCTGACTGTAATCCTCTTCAGGATCTGTCTTGTACATTTCTGAGAGTTCATCTGGCAGATCTCTGGAGGTCTCACCACGACGCTTTCTGCCACCCTTCCTTGCTGCTTTCTCTGAAGCCATAAACTTTAACTTGAAAGGCTTCAAGACGTTCAAAGGCTTCAAAGGTTTTCGTTTGCTGGACCAACAGGAACTGGCTTCGGGAGAATTTATGTGATGCTGTAAGAATTCTGCAAATGAATGCAGACTATGAGAACCAAAGGATTCTCCCACGGACATGTACCTGTGACAACATTAAGGTGCGAGGGAAGGGGAAGAGGTCATATGCATTCTCAGAAGATTTTGAAGATAAATCAGTTTAGAAGACATTGACCTCATCGTGCGAAGACATTCACTCATAGATAAGAAGTTGGTTCCAGATTTGTACGAATCCACAGATCAGTACAAGTGAGGAATCTAACTACTTTGTGAAGCACAAGTGAATATACTAGGCATGTTTATGAGATGCAGTATGAGAGAGATCTAGCTTGTGTGAACAGAAACTGCTTGTGGTAGAAAGTGACAGATCAATAGGATCAACGGTACTGTAAAAAAAAGGAAGTTTTATTTACCACACTGAGAACTGCTAGACGAAGTGGGAGATGAGGCCGAGTAGTTCGATCTTCCCGTGCCCTAACTTGGCGACGGAGGACACCTATGGCGACGGCGGAGAGGATGATGTCCGCGGTCAGCGTGAAGACGGCGTCGGAGAGGTTGCGGCAGCGAAGCGCTTCGTCACCAGCGTCGTCGAGAGCTAGCGGTGGCGCTAGGGTTCGTGCAAGGGTGGAAGAATAGATAATGACCGCTGTGAGTGTGTATTTATAGGCACAGGGGCGGCACTGTGCTATTACACAGGTGCCCCTGGCGATTCGCATTTGAGGAACACGTGGCCATTATGCGGAATTTTGGGGTTTGTTCCACGTCCCACGCACGCCTGGATTGTCGGGTGGTCGTTCCTACTTCTCCGGAATTCATGTGGAGGAATGAGCATTGAAAACGGACTTAATGGTTGTCTCTGTATCTTCTGCTGACAAGGACGCAGAGAAGACATTCGACGGTTTCAATAGAATGCATATGACTTGGAGAGATAGAGTTTGAGATAGAAAGCATAGAGAGGTTAGGGTCCGATCACATTCACTTAGTTCAAAAGATTCAACATGAAGACATAGCTATAAGTGAATGCTGTAGAGGACAGTACACTAGCATATATATATATATATATATATATATATATATATATATATATATATATAATCAACATAGTGAAGATAATCATGGAAATATGTTGAGATCGAAGCCAAACCAAATGTGAAGACATTGCAAGGTAACGCCATGAGTGAAACACTTCAAAATAGAATGTTTGGTGGTGGCGTTACCCACCGTATAGGAAGTATTAGACCCAGACACGGCGCACAATTATCGTGGCGCTCCGAAGTCAAATTCCACATTAATGTATTCACACTTAGAATGTATGTCTTCATTGATTGAAGATATACTTCACTTCGTGTGTTGCACATCTAAGTCATCAATATGCATAAGGGTTAGGATGTGTGCCTGATCACAGGACATTTGAGGATTCCAGGATATTTAGCTCACACCGTAACTTGCAAAACCTCTTCTCATCCAAGGGCTTGGTGAAGATATCTGCCAATTGCTCTTCAGTGTTGACGTGTATGATATCAATGTCTTCCTTCACAACATGATCTCTGAGAAAGTGATGACGAATTTCAATGTGCTTTGTCTTCGAGTGCTGAACTGGGTTGTTAGCAATCTTGATGGCGCTTTCGTTGTTGCAGTAAAGTGGCACTTGCTTCAGATGAATGCCATAGTCCTTGAGTGTTTGCTTCATCCACAAAAGCTGAGTGCAGCAAGATCCAGCAGCAATGTATTCAGATTCAGCAGTGGAGAGAGATACACAGTTCTGCTTCTTTGAAGACCAACATACAAGTGATCGTCCCAGAGAGTGACATGTGCCTGATGTAGACTTGCGATCAACTTTGTCACCAGCATAATCAGCATCCTAGAATCCAACCAGATCAAACTCTGAGCCCTTTGGATACCATAATCCTAGAGTTGGGGTGTGAGCCAAATATCGAAGAATTCGCTTCACAGCTAAGTGATGCGACTCCTTTGGTGTCGCTTGAAATCGAGCACACATGCAACCACTAAGCATAATATCTGGCCTAGATGCACATAGATAAAGTAAAGAACCAATCATGGAGTGGTATACCTTTTGATCGAACTCTTTACCATTGTCGTCAGGACCCAGATGATGTTTGGCTGGCATTGGTGTTGTGAAGCCTTTGCAGTCTTGCATACCGAACTTCTTCAGGCAATCTTTGAGATACTTCTCTTGAGATATGAAGATGCCATTGCGTTGTTGTCGTATTTGAAGACCATGGAAGAACTTCAGCTCCCCCATCATGGACATATGATATTGCTCTTGCATCATATATCCAAACTTTTCACTGTACTTCTGATTGGTGCAGCCGAAGATAATGCCATCCACATATATTTGGCACACAAACAGTTCACCATCATATGTCTTTGTGAAAAGAGTGGGATCTAGGGAACCAGGTATGAAGCCTTTGCTCTTCAAGAAGTATTTGAGTGTGTCATACCAGGCCCGAGGGGCTTGTTTGAGGCCATACAGTGCCTTGTTGAGCTTGTATACCATGTCAGGATGTTTTGGATTTTCAAAGCCAGGTGGTTGTGCAACATACACTTCTTCTTCAATCTTGCCATTGAGAAAGGCACTCTTCACATCCATTTGATATAGATGTATGTTATGATGATTTGCATAGGCCAGCAGTATGCGTATGGCTTCAAGTCTAGCCACAGGAGCAAATGTTTCATCGAAGTCAATGCCTTCCACTTGAGTATATCCTTGAGCAACAAGACGAGCTTTGTTTCTGACAACTTGACCATGCTCATCTTGCTTGTTGCGGTATATCCATTTGGTGCCTATTATATTGTGCTTCCGTGGATCAGGACGCTTAACCAGTTCCCATACATTATTCAGCTCAAACTGTTGAAGCTCTTCTTGCATAGCTTGAATCCATTCGGGTTCCATGAAGGCTTCTTCAACTTTCTTGGGTTCTGCTATTGAGACGAATGCGAAGTGCCCACAGAAATTTGCTAGCTGAGTTGCCCTTGAACGAGTGAGTGGACCAGGTGCATTGATGCTATCAATTATTCTTTCAATCTGCACTTCATTGGCAACGCGAGGATGTACAGGGCGAAGACTTTGCTCTTGCTGTTCATTGTCGTTGTTGGAAGGAATATCTTCAGGCTGAGCATTGTCTTCATGTTGATCAGGTGCTGAAATGATAAGTTCTTCTTCAGGATGAGCTTCAGAAGGTATAATTTCTCCAGTTCCCATTAGCTTGATTGATTCACTGGATGGAACTTCATCTAGCATATTTGGCAGCTGCTCTCTTTGTGAACCATTGGTCTCATCGAACCGCACATCCACTGTTTCAACCACTTTGTAATGAAAGAGATTGAAGACTCTGTAGGAGTGCGAATCCTTTCCATATCCAAGCATAAAACCCTCATGTGCTTTTGGTGCAAATTTTGAGGTGTGATGTGGGTCCTTGATCCAGCACCTTGCGCCAAATACTCTAAAGTAACTGACATTTGGCTTCTTGCCAGTAAGGAGCTCATAAGATGTCTTGTTCAGTAGCTTGTGAAGATAAACACGATTGATTGTATGGCATGCAGTATCAATGGCTTCGGGCCAGAATTTTCTTGGGGTCTTGTATTCATCTAGCATCGTTTTGGCCATCTCAATTAGTGTTCTGTTCTTGCGTTTGACGACGCCATTCTGCTGTGGCGTGTATGGGGCTGAGAATTCATGTGTGATGCCCAAGGTATCAAGATATGTATCAAGGCCAGTGTTCTTGAATTCAGTGCCATTGTCACTTCTGATGTGCTTTATATTGGCGCCAAAATTGTTCATAGCTCGATTGGCGAAGTGTCTGAAAACATCCTGCACTTCAGTCTTGTAAAGGATTATGTGCACCCAAGTATATCTAGAATAATCATCAACAATAACGAAGCCATAGAGGCAAGCAGTAGTAGTTAGAGTTGAGTAATGAGTGGGACCGAAAAGATCCATGTGAAGCAGTTCGAAGGGTCGAGTAGTGGTCATGATTGTCTTCGAGGGATGTTTGGTCCTCGTCGTCTTCCCTGCTTCACAGGCACCGCATAAGTGGTCTTTCTTGAACTTGACGCCCTCGATGCCTATGACATGCTTCTTATTCGCAAGGGTGTGGAGGTTCCTCATGCCAGCATGTCCAAGCCTCCGATGCCAGAGCCAGCATTCTGAAGCCTTTGCTAGAAGACATACTGCAAGCTATGGCCCTGCTGAGAAATCTACCACGTACAAATCATCTTTTCGATACCCTTCAAACACTAGAGACTTGTCAGATTCCATTAGTACAAGGCAACGATATTTTCCAAACATTACGATCATGTTCAAATCGCAAAGCATTGAGACAGACATTAAGTTGAAGCCAAGGGAGTCAACAAGCATGAATTTATCCATGTGTTGATCCCTTGAGATTGCAACTCTACCTAGACCCAATACCTTACTTTACCAGTGTCAGCAAATGTGATGTGGCTCTTGTCGGATGGACGTAAGGTTGAGTCCATAAGAAGACTTCTTTTGCCAGTCATGTGATTTGTACACTCACTGTCAATAATCCATTCTGAAGACGCTGGTGTCGTACCCTACAGTGCAGTTAGGGGGATAGGCTTCACCAAGAGCATTGTGAAGCAAAAACATTTGACGAACCAGTGGGTTATGAAAGCTTAGATCCAAGTTAGGACTAATAGGGAGAGTAGCAAGCGATTCAGGTACGAAGTACATAGTAAGACCATTTGGGCATTTGATCTTGCGCCCTACAAGATGTTTAAGGTCCCCAGCAATAGCGTCAGACGATTTTGGTTTTCTGCTGGAGACCTTTCCCTGCAAAAGAGAGTTAAGCCTTCTTAACCACCCACATCTTCAAGGGTGGCTTAGAAGCAATAAGTCTAAGTGCAGCATCTGAGAATTTTGGCTTTGAAGCCTTAGCAAACAGTCTTGCAGGCGGACAATAGTACTCATAAGAATAAGCAGAATAGTTCTTGGTCTTATGAACATGGCGGTTTGATGAACCGCTCTCATATTCATATGCATGAGTATGATTTCCCTGCAAAACATTTGCGTTAGTGCGACTCAGGTGAGTCCTCTGTCTGTATGAAGCCTTTGGACCGTATGAAGCCTTTGGTCTGAGGTTTGTCTTCTTCACGTGAGGTGTCATGATGACATTCACAGGAAGACTCTCCAGACACCTTTTCAGAACCTAGATCTTCTTCATAGGCGGTCCATTCCTGCAGTTAGTACCAATGTACCTGGCAAATACTTCACCATTCTGATTCTTAAACAGTATATAGTTTGCATCAAAGGATTCATCAATGATAATGGGGTTAGCACAAGTGAAGCCAGATAGATTGGATGGATCTGCTGAAGGTTCCTTTGCAGCAACCCACATGTTTTGGGGGTACTGCTCAGGTTTCCAGTAAGAGCCATCTGCATTCATTTTCCTTATGAACCCTACACCCTCTTTCCTAGGGTTTCGGTTCAGAATCTGCTTTTTCAGGACATCACATAGCGTCTGATGCCCTTTAAGACTTTTGTACATCCCTGTTTCAAGCAATGTCTTCAACCTAGCATTCTCATCAGCAATAGCGGTGGTATCCTCAGCAGAGGGGTTAGTTACCACATCAATAGTTGAAGATATTGCAACAGCAGTAGCAGTAGAACATTCAGCAACAGAAGTAGCATTATCACGCTCAATGCATTTAAGACATGGTGGTTCAAATCCTTCCTGAGCGGGACTGGTCTGTTTGGCACGAAGTGACTCGTTTTCCGTTTGAAGATCTTCATGAACCGCTCTCAATTTCTCAAGATCTTGCTTCCTTTGAAGATAATCATAGGAAATCTTTTCATGAGTTGTTTGAGAGAGTTTCATGACGACTTTCAAGTTCCTGATACTTAACGTGAAGATTTTTATGTCTTCAATTAAGGATTCAGATCGAGTCATTTCAGCACCTAACAGATCATCGCTTCTGTCTAACAGTTTTTGAATATGTTCCATAGCTTTCTGTTGTTCAGTTGCAATTTTAGCAAGTGTTTTGTAGCTAGGTTTTGAACCACAATCAGAGTCATCATCACTAGATGTTTGATAGTGAGTAGTGCGTGTGTTTACCTTGGCACCGCGTGCCATGAAGCAGTAGGTAGGAGCGTAGTAGTCCTTGTCATTTGCATCGGTGTCGGTGATGAAGGCATTGTCTTCAGTGTTGAAGATGGACTTGGCAACGTATGTTGTAGCCAGACTTGCGACGCCTGAGTCAGATTCCTCCTCAGACTCCACCTCCGCCTCCTCAGAAGCAGACTCCTCCTCTGAA
The DNA here is from genome assembly GCF_002162155.2 of Triticum dicoccoides. Classification (NCBI taxonomy): domain Eukaryota; kingdom Viridiplantae; phylum Streptophyta; class Magnoliopsida; order Poales; family Poaceae; genus Triticum; species Triticum dicoccoides. Next base: position 501,010,233 of record NC_041384.1, read on the forward strand.
TCCATTTCCTTGCCAACAAACGCATGTGCCTTGCCAGATGAGCTCTTCTTGTGTGATGAAGACTTTGAGGAAGACTTGGAAGAAGACTTTGAGTATTTCTTCTTCTTCTTCTTGTCGTCAGAGTCATATTCCTTGCTCTTCTTCTTATTTTTGTTCTCATTGTCCCACTGTGGACACTCAGAGATGAAGTGGCCAAGTTTCTTGCACTTGTGACATGTTTTCCTCTTGTAGTCATGAGCAGGAGCTTCATCATTCCTTGAACTTGATCGGGAAGACTTTCTGAAGCCTTTCTTCTTGGTGAATTTTTGGAACTTCTTGACAAGCATAGCAAGTTCCCTTCCAATGTCTTCAGGATCATCAGAGCTGCTGTCAGATTCTTCTTCAGATGAGGAGACAGCTTTTGCCTTCAAGGCACGAGTTCGCCCATAGTTTGGACCGTAGATATCTCTTTTCTCCGAAAGCTGAAACTCATGTGTGTTGAGCCTCTCAAGTATGTTAGACGGATCGAGTGTCTTGAAATCAGGACATTCTTGAATCATCAGGGCCAGGATGTCAAACGAACTATCAAGTGATCTCAGCAGCGTCTTGACGACTTCATGTTTGGTAATCTTAGTGGCGCCGAGGGCTTGAAGCTCATTTGTGATGTCAGTGAGTCGGTCAAATGTGTGCTAGACATTCTCATTGTCATTTCGCTTGAAGCGGTTGAAGAGGTTGCGAAGGACACTGATTCTCTGATCTCTCTGGGTTGAGATGCCTTCATTGACCTTGGAGAGCCAGTCCCAGACCAGCTTGGATGTCTTCAAAGCACTCACACGGCCATACTGTCCTTTGGTCAGATGACCACAGATGATATTCTTGGCAGTAGAGTCCAGTTGAACGAATTTCTTGACATCAGCAGCAGTGACACCTTCTCCAGCCTTGGGAACGCCGTTCTCGATGACATACCATAGGTCGACGTCAATGGCTTCAAGATGCATGCGCATCTTATTCTTCCAGTAGGGATATTCAGTTCCATCGAAGACGGGGCACGCAGCAGAGACTTTAATTATCCCTGCAGTCGACATAGCTAAAACTCCAGGTGGTTAAACCGAATCACACAGAACAAGGGAGCACCTTGCTCTGATACCAATTGAAAGTGCGTTATATCGACTAGAGGGGGGGTGAATAGGCGATTTTTACGAAAGTCTTCAGAACATGGGAGTTTTAAAGACAAACGGTAAAATTGAACCTATTACCATGCAGCGGAAGGTAGACTACACTAGGCAAACCATAGTCAAGTATTCAATGAAGTGAAAGCACAAAGACTAATAGCAGCTAGGTAGTAAGGATCAGGTAGGAAGATATTGTGAAGTCAAACAGAACACCCAGTCACTCAGTGAAGACAAATGATAGAGCAAACATACAATGACTTCACAAGGAGTAACAGTAAGTAACGTGAAGTGAAGATGAAACCAGTGACTCGTTGAAGACAATGATTTGTTGAACCAGTTCCAGTTGTTGTGACAACTGTACGTCTGGTTGGAGCGGATAGGTATTTAAACCTTAGGACACACAGTCCCGGACACCCAGTCCTGAACACGCAGCTCAGGACACCCAGTCCTCACCGTATTCTCCTTGAGCTAAGGTCACATAGACCTCGCCCAATCACTCTGGAAAGTCTTCAAGGTAGACTCCCAAACCTTCATAGACTTCGTTCACTGGCAATCCACAATGTCTCTTGGAAGCTTAGAACGCGACGCCTAACCGGCTGGAGGATGCACAGTCCTCAAGTGTAATAAGTCTTCAGATCACACAGACAAGAAGACTTAAGTGATGCCCAATTCTCTCTGGCTCTGGTGGTTAGGGCTTTATCCTCGCAAGGAATTCTCTCTCAAAGGCTTCGAGGTGGGTTGCTCTCAAACGACAAAAGCCGTACTTTCAATCTGAGCAGCCAACCATTTATGGTTGTAGGGGGTGGGCTATTTATAGCCACTTGGCAACCCGACCTGATTTGTCCGAAATGACCCTGGGTCACTAAGGAACTGACACGTGTTCCAACGGTTAGATTTCAAACTCACACGGCGACTTTACTTGGGCTACAAGCAAAGCTAACTTGTCCGACTCTGGACAAGATTCGCTCTCGTAGTCTTCACTCGAAGACATAGGTTTTTGGTTTAGGCATCACTTCAGTCATTCTGACTGGTTCTCTTGGACCCCACTTAACAGTACGGTGGTTCCTATGACTCAACACAAAATAAAAAGACCTACGAAAGATCTAAGTCTTCGAGCTCCATAGGCTTCATATTGTGTCTTCTCTTGTCATAGTCTTCAATGTGAATATCTTCATATACCACCTTTGACTTCAATGTCTTCATACATTTTTAGGGGTCATCTCTGGTAATAAAACCGAATCATGAGGGACTTCTACCTGTGTTATCCTGCAATTCTCACAAACACATTAGTCCCTCAACTAGGTTTGTCGTCAATACTCCAAAACCAACTAGGGGTGGCACTAGATGCACTTATAGCAACACCACAGCGTAATGGTGTGTCCGAATGTCGTAATCGTACTTTACTAGATATGGTGTGATCTATGATGTCTCTTACTGATTTACCGCTATCATTTTGGGGTTATGCTCTAGAGACATCTGCATTCATGTTAAATAGGGCACCGTCTAAATCCGTTGAGACAACGCCTTATGAACTATGGTTTGGCAAGAAACCAAACTTGTCGTTTCTTAAAGTTTGGGGCTGTGATGCTTATGTGAAAAAACTTCAACCTGATAAGCTCGAACCCAAATCAGAAAAATGTGTCTTCATAGGATACCCAAAAGAGACTGTTGGGTACACCTTTTATCACAGATCCGAAGGCAAGACTTTTGTTGCTAAATTTGGAATCTTTCTAGAGAAGGAGTTTCTCTCGAAAGTGAGTGGGAGGAAAGTAGAACTTGATGAGGTAACTGTACCTGCTCCCTTATTGGAAAATAGTTCATCACAGAAACTGGATCCTGTGACACCTACACCAATTAGTGAGGAAGTTAGATGATGATCATGAAACTTCAGATAAAGTTGTTACTGAACCTCGTAGGTCAACCAAAGTAAGATCCGCACCAGAGTGGTACGGTAATCCTGTTCTGGAGGTTGTGTTACTAGACCATGACGAACCTATGAACTATGAAGAAGTGATGGTGATCCCAGATTCCGCAGAATGGCTTGAGGCCATGAAATCCGAGATGGGATCCATGTATGAGAACAAACTGTGGACTTTGGTTGACTTGCCCGATGATCGGCAAGCCATTGAAAATAAATGGATCTTCAAGAAGAAGACTGACGCTGGCGATAATGTTACTGTCTATAAAGCTCGACTTGTTGCAAAAGGTTTTTGACAAGTTCAAGGGATTGACTATGATGAGACTTTCTCACCCATAGTGATGCTTAAGTTTGTCTGAATCATGTTAGTAATTGCTGCATTTTATGATTATGAAATTTGGCAAATGGATGTCAAAACTGCATTCCTGAATGGATTTTTGGAAGAAAAGTTGTATATGATGCAACCAAAAGGTTTTGTCGATCCAAAGGGAGCTAACAAAGTGTGCAAGCTCCAGCGATCCATTTATGGACTAGTGCAAGCCTCTCGGAGTTGGAATAAACGTTTTGATAGTGTGATCAAAGCTTATGGTTTTATACAGACTTTTGGAGAAGCCTGTATTTACAAGAAAGTGAGTGGGAGCTCTGTAGCATTTCTAATATTATATGTGGAGGACATATTGTTGATTGAAAATGATATAGAATTTCTGGATAGCATAAAAGGATATTTGAATAAGAGTTTTTCAATGAACGACCTCGGTGAAGCTTCTTATATATTGGGCATCAAGATCTATAGAGATAGATCGAGGCGCTTAATTGGACTTTCACAAAGCACATACCTTGACAAAGTTTTGAAGAAGTTCAAAAATGGATCAAGCAAAGAAAGGGTTCTTGCCTGTGTTACAAGGTGTGAAGTTGAGTAAGACTCAATGCCCGACCACTACAGAAGATAGAGAGAAAATGAAAGATGTTCCCTATGCTTCAGCTATAGGCTCTATCATGTATGCAATGCTGTGTACCAGACCTGATGTGTGCCTTGCTATTAGTTTAGCAGTGAGGTACCAAAGTAATCCAGGAGTGGATCACTGGACAGCGGTCAAGAACATCCTGAAATACCTGAAAAGGATGAAGGATATGTTTCTCATTTATGGAGGTGACAAAGAACTCGTTGTAAATGGTTACATCGATGCAAGCTTTGACACTGATCCAGACGATTCTAAATCGCAAACCGGATACGTGTTTTTATTAAATAGTGGGGCTGTCAATTGGTGCAGTTCTAAACAAAGCGGCGTAGCGGGATCTACATGTGAAGCAGAGTACATAGCTGCTTCAGAAGCAGCAAATGAAGGAGTCTGGATGAAGGAGTTCATATCCGACCTAGGTGTCATACATAGTGCATCGGGTCCAGTGAAAATCTTTTGTGACAATATTGGTGTAATTGCTTTGGCAAAGGAATCTAGATTTCACAAGCGAACCAAGCACATCAAGAGACGCTTCAACTCCATCCGGGATCAAGTCCAGGTGGGAGACATAGAGATTTGCAAGATACATACGGATCTGAATGTTGCAGACCCGTTGACTAAGCCTCTTCCACGAGCAAAACATGATCAGCACCAAGGCTCCATGGGTGCTAGAATCATTATTGTGTAATCTAGATTATTGACTCTAGTGCAAGTGGGAAACTGAAGGAAATATGCCCTAGAGGCAATAATAAAGTTATTATTTATTTCCTTATATCATGATAAATGTTTATTATTCATGTTAGAATTGTATTAACCGGAAACATGATACATGTGTGAATACATAGACAAACAGAGTGTCACTAGTATGCCTCTACTTGACTAGCTCGTTAATCAAAGATGGTTATGTTTCCTAGCCATAGACAAAGAGTTATCATTTGATTAACGGGAACACATCATTAGGAGAATGATGTGATTGACTTGACCCATTCCGTTAGCTTAGCACTTGATCATTTAGTTTGTTGCTATTGCTTTCTTCATGACTTATACATGTTCCTATGACTATGAGATTATGCAACTCCCGTTTATCGGAGGAACACTTTGTGTGCTACCAAACGTCACAACGTAACTGGGTGATTATACAGGTGCTCTACAGGTGTCTCTGAAGGTACTTGTTGGGTTGGCGTATTTCCAGATTAGGATTTGTCACTCCGATTGTCGGAGAGGTATCTCTAGGCCCACTCGGTAATGCACATAACTTAAGCCTTGCAAGCATTGCAACTAATGAGTTAGTTGCGTGATGATGTATTATGGAATGAGTAAAGAGACTTGCCGGTAACAAGATTGAACTAGGTATTGAGATACCGACGATCGAATCTCGGGCAAGTAACATACCGATGACAAAGGGAACAACATATGTTGTTATGCGGTTTGACCAATAAAGATCTTCGTAGAATATGTAGGAGCCAATATGAGTATCCAGGTTCCGCTATTGGTTATTGACCGGAGACGTGTCATGTCTACATAGTTCTCGAACCCGTAGGGTCCGCACGCTTAAAGTTCTATGACGGTTATATTATGAGTTTATATGTTTTGATGTACCGAAGGTAGTTCGGAGTCCCGGATGTGATCACGGACATGACGAGGAGTCTCGAAATGGTCGAGACGTAAAGATCGATATATTATGCAAATATGTTTGGACACCGGAAAGGTTCCGGAAGGTTTCGGACATTTATCGGAGTACCGGGGGTTACCGGACCCCCCCCCCCCCGGGAACTAATGGGCCTTGTTGGGCCCTAGTGGAGAGAGAGAGGGGCCGGCCAGGGCAAGAGGCGTGCCCCCTCCCCTTGAGTCCGAATAGGACAAGGAAGGGGGGCGGCGCCCCCCTTGCCTTTCCCCTCTCCCACTCCTTCCTTCCCCCTCCTTCTTGGACTAGGAAAGGGAGGGGCAAACCTACTTGGAGTAGGTTTCCCCCCTCCTAGGGCGCGCCACCCCCTTGGTCGGCCCTCTCCTCCTTCCCCCTTTATATACGGAGGAGGGGGCACCCCATAGACACAACAATTGATCTCTTGATCTCTTAGCCGTGTGTGGTGCCCCCCTCCACCATAATCCACCTCGATCATATCGTAGCGGTGCTTAGGTGAAGCCCTGCATCGTTAGAACATCATCATCGTCACCACGCCATCGTGCCGATGAAACTCTCCCTCAACACTTGGCTGGATCGGAGTTCGAGGGACGTCATCGAGTTGAACGTGTGCAGAACTCGGAGGTGTCGTGCGTTCGGTGCTTGATCAGTCGGATCGTGAAGACATACGACTACATCAACCGCGTTGTGCTAACGCTTCCGCTTTCGGTCTATGAGGGTACGTGGACACACTCTCCCCTCGCGTTGCTATACATCACCATGATCTTGCGTGTGCGTAGGATTTTTTTTTGAAATTACTACGTTCCCCAACACATTTATACAAATAGTGCAGTAATCAGAAGGCTATTTAATATGCCTTAACCAAGGAAGAGCCGTGTGTGGATCCTGATAACAGGTAGAGGGATCGTTAAAGAAACCACCTAAAAATTCCCTAGTATGTCCATGCTTCGTGCCGTCTTGGTGTGTTTATCCTTCGAAAAGAACCGATGGTCAAGCCGTCAGAGAAGGCCTATGAGAATGAAACCTGAAAAGAAGAAAAAAGAAAACAGTGAAAGTATGTGTGTCCGGGAGCGGTCGAGCCGTATTGTGGATCACAAGCTAGTTGTTCCTCCATCTATGCCCATGGTATTTTGAGTGCGTAGTTATGTACGCGTGGTACGGATGCCACCGCTTGATCGGGGCTGGGACGGAGGTCGAATTGCTAGTCGAGCTCTTGACGAGCCGAGCTGTCGTGCTGCAGAATAGTTCGGACTCTTTTGACAGTGTCCGGGAGCTCATCCGTTGAATTAAGGTTCTGCTTGAAAAGGCCGCTCTGTACTTCTGCTGCTAAGGCAGCGGTGTGCTCCTCAGTGCGGAGGGAGCGTTCTATGTTTCCATTAACTGTTATGATGCCGCGTGGTCCGAGCATCTTGAGCTTGAGAAAAGCGTGGTGTGGCACCGCGTTGAATCGAGCAAATGCGGTTCATCCAAGCAGTGCGTGATAGCCGTTGCGAAAAGGGACGATATCGAAGATTAACTCCTCGCTTCAGAAGTTGTCCAGAGATCCAAAGACAACCTATAGTGTGATTGAGCCCGTACAGCGGGCCTCTACACTTAGTATGACTCCTTTAAAGGTAGTCTTTCTGGCCTTGTGGGCTCGATCCTGTTGGGGACCGTAGCAGAAATTTAAAATTTTCTACGCATCACCAAGATCAATCTATGGAGTAATCTAGCAACAAGGGTAAGGGGAGTGCATCTACATACCCTTGTAGATCGCTAAGCAGAAGCGTTACTAGAACGCGGATGATGTAGTCGTACTCGTAGCGATTCAGATCACGGTCGATTCCGATCTAAGCGCCGAACAACGGCGCCTCCGCGTTCAACACACGTGCAGCCCGGTGACGTCTCCCATGCCTTGATCCAGCAAGGAGAGAGGGAGAGGTCGGGGAAGACTCCGTCCAGCTGCAGCACGACGGCGTGGTGGTGGTGGAGGAGCGCGATACTCCAGCAGGGCTTCGCCAAGCACTACAAGAGACGAGGAGGGAGAGAGGTAGGGTTGCGCCTTGGGAGAGAGAGACTCGTGCATTGTGCAGCCCCAAAACCTCCACTATATATAGGGGCAAGGGCAAGGGGAGGCGCCCTAGGGTTTCCCCTAGGGGGGCGGCGGCCAGGGCAGATGGGATCTCCCCCTTGGGTGACTTGGCCCCCAAGCCAGGAGGTGGGAACCCTAGATGGGGCGCCCCAAACCCCCTGGTCACGTGGGAATAGGTGTGCGGGGTGCACAGCCCCTTAGTGGGCTGGTTTGCCCCCTTCCCTTGGCCCATGAAGCCCCCCAACACTTGCCGGGGCTCCCGAAACACCTTTCGGTCATGCTGGTCATCACCCGGTACCTCCGGAACACTTCCGGACTCCAAAACCCTTCGTCCAATATATCAATCTTCACCTCCGAACCATTCCGGAACTCCTTGTGACGTTCGGGATCTCATCCGGGACTCTGAACAACATTCGGTAACCGCGTACATACTTTCCCTATAACCCTAGCGTCATCGAACCTTAAGTGTGTAGACCCTACGGGCTCGGGAACCATGCAGACATGACCGAGACATCTCTCTGGTCAATAACCAATAGCGGGATCTGGATACCCATGTTGGCTCCCACATGTTCCATGATGATCTCATCGGATGAACCACGATGTCAAGGATTCAGTCAATCCCGTATACAATTCCCTTTGTCTACCGGTATAGTAGTTGCCCGAGAATCGATCATCGGTATCCCGATACCTTGTCCAGTCTCGTTACCGGCAAGTCTATTTACTCGTTTCGTAACACATCATCCCGTGATCAACTCCTTGGTCACATTGTGCACATTATGATGATGTCCTACCGAGTGGGCCCAGAGATACCTCTCCGTTTACACGAAGTGACAAATCCGAGTCTCGATTCGTGCCAACCCAACAGACACTTTCGGAGATACCTGTAGTGCACCTTTATAGCCACCCAGTTATGTTGTGGAGTTTGGTACACCCAAAGCATTCCTACGGTATCCGGGAGTTGCACAATCTCATGGTCTAAGGAAATGATACTTGACATTAGAAAAGCTTTAGCAGACGAACTATACGATCTTGTGCTAGGCTTAGAATTGGGTCTTGTCCATCACATCATTCTCCTAATGATGTGATCCCGTTATCAATGACATCCAATGTCCATGGTTAGGAAACCATGACCATCTATTGATCAACGAGCTAGTCAACTAGAGGCTTACTAGGGACATGTTGTGGTCTATGTATTCACACATGTATTACGGTTTCCGGTTAATACAATTATAGCATGAACGATAGAGAATTATCGTGAACAAGGAAATACAATAATAACCATTTTATTATTGCCCCTAGGGCATATTTCCAACAGTCTCCCACTTGCACTAGAGTCAATAATCTAGTTCACATCACTATGTGATTGCAATGAATCCAACACCCATGGGGTTTGTTCATATCTTGTTTGTGAGAGAGGTTTATTAGTCAATGAGTCTGAACCTTTCAGATCCATGTGTGCTTTACAAATCTCTATGTCATCTTGTAGATGCAGCTACCATGCGCTATTTGGAGCTATTCCAAATAACTGTTCTACTATACGAATCCAGTTTACTACTTAGAGTCATCCGGATTAGTGTCAAAGTTTGCATCGACGTAACCCTTTACGATGAACTCTTTTACCACCTCCATAATCGAGAAAAAATCCTTAGTCCACTAGTTACTAAGGATAAGTTCGACCGCTGTCGTGTGATCCATTCCTGGATCACTCTTGTACCCCTTGACTGACTCATGGCAAGGCACACTTCAGGCGCGGTACACAACATAGCATACTATAGAGCCTACGTCTAAAGCATAGGGGACGACCTTCGTCCTTTCTCTCTCTTCTGCCGTGGTCAGGTCTTGAGTCTTACTCAATACTCACACCTTGTAACACAGCTAAGAACTCCTTCTTTGTTGACCTATTTTGAACTCCTTCAAAATCTTGTCATGGTATGTATTCATTCGAAAGTACTATTCAGCGTTTTTTGATCTATCCTTATAGATCTTGATGCTCAATGTTCAAGTAGCTCAATCCAGATTTTCCATTGAAAAACACTTTTCAAATAACCCTGCATGCTTTCCAGAAATTCTACATCATTTTTGATCAACAATATGTTAACAACATATACTCGTCAAAAGTTCTATAGTGCTCCCACTCACTTCTTTGGAAATACAAGTTTCTCATAAACTTTGTATAAACCCAAAATCTTTGATCATATCATCAAAGCATACATTCCAACTCCAAGATGCTTACTCCAGTCCTTAGAAGGATTGTTGGAGCTTTGCATACTTGTCAGCATCTTTCAAGATTGACAAAACTTTTTGGTTGTATCACATACAACCTTTCCTCAAGAAAAATGTCGAGGAAACAATGTTTTGACATCCTATCTGCAAGATTTCATAAATAATGCAGTAACTACTAACATAATTCCAACAGACTCTTAGCATCGCTACGAGTGAGAAAGTCTCATCGTAGTCAACTCCTTGAACTTGTCGGGAAACATCTTAACAACAAGTCGAGCTTTCTTAATGGTGACACTTACCATCATTGTATGTCTTCCTTTTAAAATCCATCTGCACCCAACAGCCTTACGACCATCAAGTGGTTCTTGCAAAGTCTATACTTTCTTTTATACATGGATCCTATCTTGGATTTTATGGCCTCGAGCCATTCTTCGGAATCTGGGCCCACCATCACTTCTCCATAGCTCGTAGGTTCATTGTTGTCTAGCAACATGACTTCCAAGACAGGATTACGTACCACTCTGAAGTAGTATGCATCCTTGTTGACCTATGAGGTTTGGTAGTGACTTGATCCGAAGTTTCATGATCACTATCATAAGCTTCCACTTCAATTGGTGTAGGTGCCACAGGAACAACTTCCTATGCCCTGCTACACACTAGTTGAAGTGACGGTTCAATAACCTCATCAAGTCTCCACCATCCTCCCACTCAATTCTTTTGAGAGAAACTTTTCCTTGAGAAAGAACCCGTTTCTAGAAACAATCATTTTTGCTTCCGGATCTGAAATAGGAGGTATACCCAACTATTTTTGGGTATTCTATGAAGATGTATTTATCCGCTTTGGGTTCGAGCTTATCGGCCTGAAACTTTTTCACATAAGCATCGCAGCCCCAAACTTTTAAGAAACGACAGCTTAGGTTTTTCTAAACCATAGTTCATATGGTGTCATCTCAACGGAATTGTGTGGTGCCCTATTTAAAGTGAATGCGGTTGTCTCTAATGCCTAACCCATAAACAATAGTGGTAATTCGATAAGAGACATCATGGTATGCGCCATATCCAATAGGGTGCAGTTATGATGTTCGGACACACCATCGCACTATGGTGTTCCAGGCGGTATTAGTTGTGAAACAATTTCCACAATGTCTTAATTGTGTGCCAAACTCGTAACTCAGATATTCATCTCTATGATCATATCATAGACATTTTATCATCTTGTCACGATGATCTTCAACTTCACTCTGAAATTACTTAAACCTTTCAATAATTTAGACTTGTGTTTCATTAAGTAAATATACCCAACATCTACTCAAATCATTTGTGAAGTAAGAACATAACGATATCCACTGCATGCCTCAATACTCATTGGACTGCACACATCAAAATGTATTACTTCCAACAAGTTACTTTCTTGTTCCATCTTACTGAAAACGAGGCCTTTCAGTCATCTTGCCCATGCAGTATGATTTGCATGTCTCAAGTGATTCAAAATCAAGTGAGTCCAAACGATCCATCTGCATGGAGTTTCTTCATGCATATCTACCAATAGACATGGTTCGCATGTCTCAATCTTTTCAAAAACGAGTGAGTCCAAAGATCCATCAACATGGAGCTTCTTCATGCGTTTTATACCAACATGACTCAAATGGCAGTGCCACAAGTACGTGGTACTATCATTACTATATTATATCTTTTGGCATGAACATGTGTATCACTACGATCGAGATTCAATAAACCATTCATTTAGGTGCAAGACCATTGAAGGTATTATTCAAATAAACAGAGTAACCATTATTCTCCTTAAATGAATAACCGTGTGGCGATAAACATAATCCAATCATGTCTATGCTCAACGCAAACACCAAATAACAATTATTTCGGTTTAACACCAATCCGATGGTAGAGGGAGCGTGCGATGTTTGATCACATCAACCTTGGAAATACTTCCAACGCATATCGTCATCTCACCTTTAGCTAGTCTCCGCAGTCTTTTATTTCGAGTTACTAACGCTTAGCAACTGAACCGGTATTTATTACCCTGGTGCTACTAGGAGTACTAGTAAAGTACACAATAATATGACGTATATCCAAAATACTTCTGTCGACCTTGCCAGCCTTCTCATCTACCAAGTATCTAGGGTAGTTCTGCTTCAGTGACTGTTCCCCTCATTATAGAAGCACTTAGTCTCGGGTTTGGTTCAACATTGGGTTTCTTCACTAGAGCAGCAACTGATTTGTCGTCTCATGAAGTATCCCTTCTTCCCTTGCCGTTCTTGAAACTAGTGGTTTAACCATCAACAATTGATGCTCCTACTTGATTTCTACTTTCGCGGTGTCAAACATCGCAAGTTTCTCAAGGATCATCGTGTCTATCCCTGATATGTTACAGTTCATCACGAAGCTCCAATAGCTTGGTGGCAGTGACTATGGAGAACCATCACTATCTCATCTGGAAGATTAACTCCCAATTGATTCAAGCGATTGCAGTACTCAGATAATCTGAGCACATGCTCAATGATTGAGCTTTTATCCCTTAGTTTGCAGGCTTAAGAAATTTGTCAGAGGTCTCATACCTCTTGACGTGGGCACTAGTCTGAAATTCTAATTTCAATCTTTGGAACATCTCATATGTTCTGCGACGTTTCAAAAATGTCTTTGGTGCCACAATTCTAAACCGTTAGTATTACGTACTGAACTATCACGTAGTCATCAAAACGTGTATGTCAGATGTTTCCCAACATCTACAGATGATGCTTGAGGTTCAACACACTGAGCGGTGCATTAAGGACATAACCCTTCTGTGCAGCAATGAGGACAATCCTCAATTCACGGACCCAGTCCGCATAATTGCTACTGTCAACTCTCAACTAAATTTTCTCTAGGAACATATCGAAAACAGTAGAACCAAAGCGTGAGCTATGACATAATTTGCAAAGACCTTTTGACTATGTTCATGATAATTAAGTTCATCTAATCAAATTATTCAATGAAATCCCACTTAGATAGACATCCCTCTAGTCATCTAAGTGATACATGATCCGAGTCAACTAGGTCGTGTCTGATCATCACGTGAGACGGACTAGTCATCATCGGTGAACATCTTCATGTTGATCGTATCCACTATATGACTCATGTTCGACCTTTCGGTCTTCCGTGTTCCGAGGCCATGTCTGTACATGCTAGGGTCGTCAAGTTAACCTAAGTGTATTGTGTGTGTAAATCTGGCTTACACCCGTTGTATGCGAACGTTAGAACCTATCACACCCGATCATCACGTGGTGCTTCGGAACAACAGACCTTAGCAATGGTGCACAGTTAGGGGGAACACTTTCTTGAAATTATTGCGAGGGATCATCTTATTTATGCTACCATCGTTCTAAGCAAATAAGATGTAAACATGACAAACATCACATGCAAATCATAAAGTGACATGATATGGCCAATATCATCTTGCACCTTTGATCTCCATCTTCGAGGCGCGGCATGAAGACCATCGTCACCGGCATGACACCACGATCTCCAGCATCATGATCTCCATCACCGTGTCTTCATGAAGTTGCCTCGCCAACTATTACTTCTACTACTATGGCTAACGGTTAGCAATAAAGTAAAGTAATTACATGGCGTTTTCATTGACACACAGGTCATAAATAAATTAAAACAACTCATATGGCTCCTGCCGGTTGTCATACTCATCGACATGCAAGTCGTGATTCCTATTACAAGAACATGATCAGTCTCATACATCACATATATCATTCATCACATCCTTTTGGCCATATCACAACACATAGCATACCCTGCAAAAACAAGTTAGACGTCCTCTAATTGTTGTTGCATGTTTTACGTGGTTGCTATGGGTTTCTAGCAAGAACGTTTCTTACCTACCCAAAACCACAACGGTGATATGCCAATTGCTATTTACCCTTAATAAGGACCCTTTTCATCGAATCCAATCCGACTAAAGTGGGAGAGACAGACACCCGCCAGCCACCTTATGCATCAAGTGCATGTCAGTCGGTGGAACCTGTCTCACGTAAGTGTACGTGTAAGGTCGGTCTGGGCCGCTTCATCCCACAATGCCGCCGAATCAAGATAAGACTAGTAACGGCAAGCAAATTGAACAAATCATCGCCCACAACTACTTTGTGTTCTACTTGTGCATAGAATCTATGCATAGACCTAGCTCATGATGCCACTGTTGGGGATCATAGCAGAAATTTAAAATTTTCTATGCATCATCAAGATCAATCTATGGAGTAATCTAGCAACGAGGGGAAGGGGAGTGCATCTACATACCTTTGTAGATCGCTAAGCAGAAGCGTTACTAGAACGCGGATGATGTATTCGTACTCGTAGCGATTCAGATTGCTGTCGATTTCGATCTAAGCGCCGAACAACGGCGCCTCCATGTTCAACACACGTGCAGCCTGGTGACGTCTCCCATGCCTTGATCCAGCAAGGAGAGAGGGAGAGGTTGGGGAAGACTCTGCCCAGCTGCAGCACAACGGCGTGGTGGTGGTGGAGGAGCGCGATACTCCAGCAGGGCTTCGCCAAGCACTACAAGAGACGAGGAGGGAGAGAGGTAGGGTTGCGCCTTGGGAGAGAGAGACTCGTGCGTTGTGCAGCCCCAAAACCTCCACTATATATAGGGGCAAGGGCAAGGGGAGGTGCCCTAGGGTTTCCCCTAGGGGGGCGGCGGCCAGGGCAGATGGGATCTCCCCCTTGGGTGACTTGGCCCCCAAGCCAGGAGGTGGGAACCCTAGATGGGGCGCCCCAAACCCCCTGGTCACGTGGGAATAGGTGTGCGGGGCGCACAGCCCCTTAGTGGGCTGGTTTGCCCCCTTCCCTTGGCCCATGAAGCCCCCCAACACTTGCCGGGGCTCCCGAAACACCTTTCGGTCATGCTGGTCATCACCCGGTACCTCCGGAACACTTCCAGACTCCAAACCCTTTGTCCAATATATCAATCTTCACCTCCGGACCATTCCGGAACTCCTTGTGACATCCGGGATCTCATCCGGGACTCCGAACAACATTCGGTAACCGCGTACATACTTTCCCTATAACCCTAGCGTCATCGAACCTTAAGTGTGTAGACCCTACGGGCTCGGGAACCATGCAGACATGACCGAGACATCTCTCTGGTCAATAACCAATAGCGGGATCTGGATACCCATGTTGGCTCCCACATGTTCCACGATGATCTCATCGGATGAACCACGATGTCAAGGATTCAGTCAATCCCGTATACAATTCCCTTTGTCTACCGGTATAGTAGTTGCCCGAGAATCGATCGTCGGTATCCCGATACCTTGTCCAGTCTCGTTACCGGCAAGTCTATTTACTTGTTTCGTAACACATCATCCCGTGATCAACTCCTTGGTCACATTGTGCACATTATGATGATGTCCTACCGAGTGGGCCCAGAGATACCTCTCCGTTTACACGAAGTGACAAATCCGAGTCTCGATTCGTGCCAACCCAACAGACACTTTCGGAGATACCTGTAGTGCACCTTTATAGCCACCCAGTTATGTTGTGGAGTTTGGTACACCCAAAGCATTCCTACGATATCTGGGTGTTGCACAATCTCATGGTCTAAGGAAATGATACTTGACATTAGAAAAGCTTTAGCAGACGAACTATACGATCTTGTGCTAGGCTTAGGATTGGGTCTTGTCCATCACATCATTCTCCTAATGATGTGATCCCGTTATCAATGACATGCAATGTCCATGGTTAGGAAACCATGACCATCTATTGATCAACGAGCTAGTCAACTAGAGGCTTACTAGGGACATGTTGTGGTCTATGTATTCACACATGTATTACGGTTTCCGGTTAATACAATTATAGCATGAACGATAGAGAATTATCATGAACAAGGAAATACAATAATAACCATTTTATTATTGCCTCTAGGGCATATTTCCAACAGATCCGTGATGGATTAATGACCATTTTGCGCACTGTATCCTGATAGAGCAGGTTGAGGCTGTTGCCACTGTCCACCAGGACTCGCGTCAGGTGGAACCCATCAATTATTGGGTCCAGGATCAGTGCGGCTGAACCGTCGTGGCGGATACTGGTCGGATGATCCTGACGATCAAAAGTGATCGGGCATGACGATCATGGATTAAATTTTGGGGCGACTGGCTCTATCGCGTAGACGTCCCTGAGCGCGTGCTTGTGCTCCCTCTTGGGGATGTGGGTAGCGTATATCATGTTCATCATTTTGACCTGAGGGGGAAACTTCTTCTGCCACCCTGTGTTTGGTGGCCGGGGCTCCTCCTCGTCGTCCTCGCTTTGCGATCCCTTCTCCTTGCTTTCGGCATTTAACTTGCCGGCCTATTTAAAAACCCAACAATCTCTGTTGGTATGATTGGGTGGTTTGTCTGGGGTGCCATGGATCTGGCATGGACGATTGAGTATGCGGTCCAAGCTTGATGAGCCCGAATTGTTCTTTTTGAACGGCTTCTTCCGCTAACCGGACTTAGAGCCACTGAATCCGGCATTGACCATCGTATCATCGGTGTTGTCATTGTTGTTTCGACGCTTGTGTCTGTTGCGTCAGGACTTGTCGTTGCTATTTCTGGCTTCAGGGGTGCCGACGTCGCTTGCATTGTTTTTGCTACGGGCCAGCCAACTATCCTCACCCGCACAAAAGCGGGTCATGAGTGTCGTGAGGGCTGCCATGGACTCCAGCTTTTCTTGGCTGAGGTGGCGGGCGAGCCATTCGTCGCAGATGATGTGTTTAAAGGCCGCTAGGGCTTCAGCATCCGGACAGTCGACGATCTGGTTCTTTTTAGTTAGGAACCTAGTCCAGAATTTCCTGGCTGACTCTCCGGGCTACTGAACTATATGGATTAAGTCATCGGCATCCGGAGGTCAAACATATGTACCTTGGAAGTTGTCCAGGAAGGCTTCTTCCAAGTCCTCCCAGCTGTCGATGGAATTTTTGGGCAGGCTGTTCAGCCAGTGCCGGGCTGGCCCTTTGAGTTTTAGGGAGAATGAAGTCTTCGATTCATACCGCGGGGTCTGTGGTTCCATCATATGATTCGATATTCACGGGTTTGAACCCTTCTGGGAATTCATGTTCCATGACTTCATCAGTGAAGCAGAGAGGGTGTGCGGCGCCTCTATATCGGGCCAGTTCGTGACGTAGTTTGGATGGAGCCCGTCTACGACTTACGGCTCAGACGTAATTGTACTTGCCATGCTCGGCTTGATAGCCGTCCTCCCGCGTCGAGGCACGCCCCCGTGATCCGTAGATCGATCTAGCCGGACCTGTTTTATTCTTCAGGCTCTGCCGGAGATCATACGTGTATCCCTGAGCAGTTTTGTCTCTGCCTTTACGGCGAGGTAAGGCGGGCTGGTGTGCGGCTTGTGTTGCCGCTTTGTCCCGGCCACGTGGTGATCGGTCAGCCGCATTGTGTGCTGATGGCATGGGCTCCAGCACCTCATCATCGAATTGAGGTAGTAACTTGCGCTTCAGGTAACTTTTGAGTGGTCGCTTGAGGTCGTATTCCTCGGCTTCCAGGACGTTAGTCCATCTGTCGTTGAGCAGGTCTTGATCAGCTACAAGTTGTTGCTGGTTCTTTTTCAGGCTCCTTGTAGTGGCTATTAGCTGGCGCTTGAAGCACTCCTGCTCGAGAGGTTCCTCGGGCACGATGAAATCCTCAGTGCCAAGGCTCGCCTCATCCTCGGAGAGCGGAAGATAATTACTGTCCTCCGAGTCTTGTTGCGTGGCCTGTTCATCAGGGCTAACTTGCACGTCTTCCCGTTCGTTTTGTTCGGCAGTTGCCTCAACGGGGTCTTCATGGTCTTCGGCACCTTCTAGAGTGTTATCTTCTCATGTGCCAGTGTTGTTGTCTTTGCTGCGGTGTGACTTAGAGCGGCGCCGCTGACGCCAGCGCTTTGATTGTATCTCGGGAGGTTTATCCTCAACTGGATCTTCCTTGTCATCGTCGCTATTCTCTTTTGGTGCATCCACCATGTATACATCATACGAGGAAGTGGTCGTCCAGCGTCCGGTAGGTTTTGGGCCTCTTCTTCTCCGGCATTGTCATCCATACCACCGATGTCATCGGAGCCGTAATCTAGCATGTCAGTTAAGTCTTCGACAGTGGCTATGAAGTGGGCAGTGGGTGGGAAGCGAAATTCTCCATCATCAGCCTCCGGCTCGAACCGGATACAATTCGGATGTGAGCCCCCTGCTAAGGATAGTGCTCTTAACGAGTTTAACACGTCGCCCAAAGGCGGGTGCCGGAAGATGTCCGCGGAGCTGAATTCGACGATCGGTGACCGATCAAGCTCAACGTACGCGGACGCGCAAGGTTCGGAACCTGTAGCCGGAGACGAGTCCATGGTTCTGGTGACACAGATGTCACTTGAAGTTAGGTATGTGTGAGGCTCCAATGCCGCTGAGTCTGCGGCTTCCGCGGCGGGGTTGAGCTTCCCATCCTCGGATGGCGCGATCTGCTCCGGATCTAAGGCCAGAGCAACTACGGGTACTATCTCTTGGGTATGGTCCGATGATAGATTTACGTCATGTTCATCGTGGTGGCAGGGAGCGTCTGTCGTGGTCTCGAATCCGTCGAAGATCAAGTCTCCGCGGATATCCGCGACGTAGTTCAAGCTTCCAAATCTGACATGATGTCCAGGGGCGTAGCTTCCAATCGGCTCCAGCTGGCCAAACGAGTTGGCCCGCAGTGCGAAGCCGCCGAATATGAAGATTTGTCCGGGAAGGAAGACTTCCCCTTGGACAGCGTTGTTGTAGATGATCGAAGGAGCCATCAAACCTTTTGACGACGGCACAGTGGAACTCTCAATGAAAGCACCAATGTCGGTGTCAAAACCGGTGGAGCTCGGGTAGGGGGTCCCGAACTATGCGTCTAAGGTCGATGGTAACATGAGACAGGGGACACAATGTTTACCCAGGTTCGGGCCCTCTCTATGGAGGTAATACCCTACTTCCTGCTTGATTGATCTTGATGAATATGAGTATTACAAGAGTTGATCTACCACGAGATCGTAATGGCTAAACCCTAAAAGTCTAGCATGTCTGACTATGATTATGAGGATATATCTGTCTACGGACCTAGCCCTCCGGTTTATATAGACACCGGAGGGATCTAGGGTTACATTAGGTCGGTTACAGAGAAAGGAATCTTCATATTTAGACGCCAAGCTTGCCTTCCACACCAAGGAGAGTCTCATCCGGACACGGGTAAAGTCTTCGGTCTTTGTATCTTCACAACCCATCAGTCCGACCCATGTCTAATAGGTCGAACGCCCGAGGACCCCTTAGTCCAGGAATCCCTCACCCACTGCCACGGGAGGGTAGGACAAAACATGTCATGCAAGTTCTTTTTCATAAGCATGTATGACTATTTACGAAATATATGCCTACACTATATTTATGAACTGGAGCTAGTTCCGTGTCGCCCTAGGTTATGACTGTTATATGATGAATATCATCCAACGAATTCACCGGTCCAATGCCTATGAGTTTTTCACATATTGTTCTTGATGCGTTACTATTGCTATTGCTACTGTTACAACTACTACAAAACTGCTACTGATGTTACCATTACCATTGCTACTGTTACCACTGCTATCAAAACTATCATATTACTGTGCTACTGATCACTATGCTACAGATATTTAATCTCTATGTGTGGTTGAATTGACAACTCAACTGCTGATACTTACAAATATTCTTTGGCTCCCCTTGTGTGATTAAATAAATTTGGGTTGAATACTCCACCATCAAAAACTATTGCGATCCCCTATACTTGTGGGTTATCATGTTGTAGCGGCTACGAACGGCAGCCTGATTCCTTCAGGATGAAGCTCCCGGCAACACCGGCGTCTTGCACGAGCGGAGGTGGCGGCATCTGCTCTCGGCTGCTGCCCCCGGCGAGCCTCAGCTGGTGCTCCAGGTCACCCTGGGCTATTGCTCTTGACGCCCCGTCCGTGAGGAAGGAGGGTCAATGTGGCTGCTCCGGGCTGTTGCTGCTCCCGGCCAGGAAGACAAACTTGTCTTAGTGCCAGCAATGATTTCTTGTGTAATTGGGTGATTGTTTTCTGATATTTTCATGATTTTAGAAAAAAAATGCTAAACATGGCTTAGCGCCGCTATAGCTTCCTTAGCTGCCTGAAGAAGGCGCCGCTAAACGCCTTAGCCCGCTATTTAAAACATTGGGTCAAACCCACGGAGACAGCTTAGACAGAGATCACCCGAGTGGATCCACTTCCTATGATCTCGAGTGCTTCAGCCGGTACATGCATGCCACAGACATTCCGGCCAACTTCAGGTTGGCGACTAGGATCAGCAAGTTCATCGTGAATCAAAGTCAGAAACTTGGTTGGAAGATTACCGAGTGACCGTCCAGATTGGTGGCGGCAACCACAATGTGGCTATGAAGCATTTGCCTTTGATGCTCGAAGGGTTCACAAGAGCCTGGCTCAACCAGCTACCTCCTGGCAGCATTTACTATGACCTGGCCCGAGTGTTCGTGAAAAGCTTTGAAGGCACGTACAAACAGTCGGGTGGACTGGCAGAGCTGCAACACTGCGTGCAGAGGAACAACGAGACTCTCCGAGAGTACATCCAGCGATGGGCCACTTTGCACAACACAATGGAGAATGTTAGTGAGCACCAAGCAATCTGTGCTTTCAAGACAGGTATCAAGTACCGGGAGCTCATCCTGAAGTTTGACCGAACGAACACTCCAGCTCTGAGCCGAGTGATGGAGATAGCCAGTCGGTATACAAATGGCAAAGAAGACTAAATGAGAAGCGGCAAGGGGAAGGCTGGAGAGCCCAATTAGCTTGGTAACAACTTCAGTCGAAAGCAGAAGCGTAAGGCCGACGCGACCGGCAATGTCGAAGCAGCGGCCCTGGCTGGATAGGGGAAAGGCATGGGTCTATCGAAGCAAAAGAAGGAATGGGCTTCCAAGAAGAAGAAACACTCAGAGAGTGACATACTTGATCAGCCCTGTCAAGTTCACACAAAGAAAGATGAAGATGGCAACCTGATTTTGCCAAAGCACACCACTCGAGAGTGCAGATTGCTAAAGCAAGCTACGACAGAAGACCCTTCAAATGACAAGGATCGGGACGATGACGACAGGGGGAAGAAGCCCGCTAGAGGTTATCCCACTGTGGAGAAAGTTCTGATGATTTTTGCAGATGTCGAATGCAAAAGAAATCTGCGGGTGTGGGCTGTATGGCCCACTCACGGCCCCACGAGCTAGTTACCCCTTTGGGGGTCTACCGGCGCAGGATCAGATGGTAGGGTTAGTGGCCTACTACCGAGGTTAGTGGTGGTACTCCTTTGCCACATAGGCACAGTCAACGGGTCTAGACCAGCGTCTACCGGGTGGTAGCCTGTTAGCTTTACCACCGCTGTGTATGGTGGTAGACTAAAGGGTCAGACCGTGCAAAACTTTAAACCAGAGTCATTTTATGCTAAACTCAATGTTACAATGTCAAAAACAATGTTTTTTTTAACATGAGTAATTCCATGCTAAAAACACAAAATAAAAACAGTGATTTTGGGCTTTTGGCCCTCCCATGCGATTGATCGAAATGACATAACATTTGGGCCCGATTCTCTCTCAAAAAATAAACTGGGCCTGAGGAATCATGTATAGTCCAAATATCCAAGAGATTCCAAGGTCCTGTCTGGCCTTCTTCAACCCCACGCCGCGATCTCCCATCGTCCTCACTGAGACCGACCACTCGCCGTCGTCCCCTTCCGAGCAGCAGCAGCGCGCGCGCTCGCTCTTCGGCTTTGCCTCCTCGACTTGCTCCGCAGCTTCTGCTCCACCCCCGGCTATACGGCGCGCCTTGTCGGAGAACCTTCCTCGTTGACCTCCTCGCCTGGAGCCGCATCGCTTCTGCCGCGCTGGGCGCGGCGGCTAGCGCTACTGACTCCTGCTGGCCCTTCCCCCACCACTGGCCACCCCAACCCCACCTTTCCTCTTCTAAGACGAAACCAAGGGCCGCCACTGCGTCAGTCGATGGGAGATCGTGCCCCGCCGGCCGAGATTCGGTAAGAATCTGCACGCCCACCTGAAGACCTAGACCAAATTGCAGCCATGGAGCCGTCAGCTAAGGAAGATACGCAGCCGAAGCCGCGGCTCATCGTTCGCCTTGGCATATTCCTCGCTTCTCACCACATACTCTTCAGGTCTGCTCCCCATCTCTCCCTATTTAGCACCATGCTCAGTCATTTCCTTTTTCTTGTTCCACTGACAAAGTTCTTCGCCATTTTGTCGCCAGCGCCTTGTGCTGTTCCGCGGGCATTATCGCACTCCTCTTCCTCCCATCGCTTGCAAAGAACACATACCTCTCGGAGAACGCTCTTATACCTGGTACGCAATCTTCTTTTTCACCGTGGTTATTCAGATCCCCTGTACAATAAATTTGTAGTGGAGCGATCGGTACCTTAGCAAAATTAAGGGTTGAGTATGATATACCCGAGTGGCTTCCCATGGTTATGATTCAATAGTGAAGGCAAACCATCCATATCCACCGCGTCAAGTATTCATCTTATCGTGCTAGTGGCAATTTATCAGTTCATATGTTCATGTAACGCAAGCAGCATATGGCCGTTCAAAGACGGAACATAATGTTGATTTGGAACCTTTGCATGTAGGCTCTGCAAATCCATTGTTCTCCAGCGAGGATGTCACGGAAGCTAACAAGTTTATCAAAGGAATTGAAGCTGCAGCTGGGGAATCAAGAGGAGGAATGTAGGTTATTCTATCTAAATCCCTTGTTCTATGTTCAACTTCCTTTTCTGACAACAGTGGGTTCATCCTTATTTTTATTATGCTGAATCTGCATCCTTGTTTGTACAAATGTATGGATAGATGTGTAATGTTCAATATTTCAAGCCTGCCATTAAAGCGTTTGTCATGATGAAATCTGTGATGGTTATTCCAACAATATATAGTAATTTTATTAATAAACATACGCATGGTATCCATGGAATTCTAAATTCGAAAGAGTAATGCTTGTAAACATACACAAAGAATCAATTTTTTCCATATGTTAGTTAAACTGAAGTTAAAGACATGCCAATTTCATATGGTGATATAACGCAAGTGAAGGGTGTCATACTAGATTGTCAAGAGTAAATAGTACAACCTCCGTCCAGAATTAACTGTCGCTGAAATGAGTGTATCTAGACGCGTTTCACTCATTTCAGCGACAGTTAATTCCGGACGGAGGGAGTAGTTCTTTCCTGTGTCTGCTTTAATGTACAGTTTTATTACAAATGTCGCGGGGAAATGCCAAAATTCCTAGTGCAACAAATGAAAGATCTGGGTGCAAAAGTGTGTTACCGCGAATTCCTCCCTCATAGCAAGCATTTTCAGCGACATGCCTGTGTCTGCTTTAATTCATAGTTCTTACCTGTGTCTGCTTTAATGTACAGTTTTATTACAAATGTCACAGGGAAATGTCAAAATTCATAGTGCAACAAATGAAAGATCTGGGTGCAGAAGTGTGTTACCACGAATTCCTCCCTCATAGCAAGCATTTTCATCCTCTGAAGTTCTTTACTTCCATGACAAACGATTTGGCAGTTCGACCCAATGGCACCTATTCCAACTCTGGAACTAATACAATTGGCATTATACGAGCTCCTAGGGGTGATGGAAAAGAAGCTATAGTATTGGTTACTCCTTACAATCCTCAGAAAGTTCAGGCAAATGAAGTATTATCACTCGCACTTGGTTTCTCTGTCTTCTCCCTCTTAAGTCGAGCTGCATGGCTGTCAAAGGATATTGTGTGGTTATCTGCAGACTCGCAATTTGGGGAGTACACCGCAGTCTCTGCATGGTTAAATCAGTACCATAACCCTATGTTTGTGGGTGGTGTTAAACATGAACCTGATGGTATTGCAGAAAAGGCTGAATTTACGGATTTCAAACGTGCTGGAACAATGGCTGCTGCTCTCATATTTAAAGTTGGGGAAACTAGGAACTATGGTGATAGAGATAGTGTTACAATGTACGCGGAGGCATCTAATGGCCAAATGCCAAACTTGGACCTTCTGAATGTGGTGCACTATCTAGCTGTTCATAGACAAGGTTTTCGTGTGAACATTGAGACAATTAGTTCGTTGTTGAGTTCTGCATGGCTTAGGGCTATTGCTGAAGTGATTCATACTCTTGGGAGTATATTGAGAAAAATAAATCCTGACTGGAAGCTTGATATTACTGCCTCTGATTATGTGGAGGGGACTGCCAACCTTGCTAGCTCTATTTATAATCAGGTAATTGGACTGGGTATTTTCCATTCTATCTTAAACAACACTAGCTTTTCAACTGAACCTAATCACTTCTTGTTGGGTTTTTGTTAAAGCAGGCTCTTGGAGTGCCCACTGGATCTCATGGTGCGTTCCGTGACTATCAAGTTGATGCCGTTTCTTTAGAATTTTCACCAACATTTTATATCAGAAATGAGAATGCCAAATCGTCATTTCTTGTAAGGGGTGGAAGGTCAGTTCTTACCGGGTTACTTCAGGATGCATTGCTATGAAATATTTCAAACGTCTTGTGATTATTGACATGTGTTGAATAGCTTAGTAAGAGGAAATATATAAGGTTAATGTTCTTGATTATCAGAGACAAGATAATTATAGACCCTGGAAGTTGTAACAATTAGCTATGGATCTTAAGACTTGGCCTGCTGATAACCTTACGCTGTTATAATAGGCCTGTTCAATTCCAAAGGTTTATTTTCATTTTTCAGCAAAAGATGCCTACTCTACATTTTATACAGCGCATGATTGAAACATAGTTTATACTGATTTGTTCAGATATTCATTTGACATGCTGCTTTTTGTTCAGGTTACTTGAAGGTGTGGTACGTTCTGTGAACAATCTGCTCGAGAAGTTCCATCAATCATTTTTCCTATATTTCCTCACAGCTCCGAGCAAGTTTATTTCAGTTGGTGTCTATATGATTCCTTTTGCACTGCTTGTGGCACCCCTCCCAATAGTTGCTGCTGCTCTTGCCGATGGCGGTAGAAAAAAGGGAGAATCAATCGATGCCAGTAAAACAAAGGGCAGTGCTGATAATCTCCCAACCGAGGTTGGATCATGGAAATGGCTTCAAGCTGCAAGAGTTCTGCTTGTTATCCAACTTTGGGCAGTGATTGTTTCACTACTACCGTACTATATCAGTCAAATTCCCGATGGTACACCAATACAAAGTTCAGTGATCTGGGTGGTGCTCGCCATTTTGACGTTGATCGTCCTATATGCCATGTTTGGTTCACCATACTCTGCTGGTGTTGAATGGAAACTTCTGAAGGCCACGATGATCACTTCAATCTCAATAGGGCTGGGGCTTATGTCGATAATAAATTTCGCTACTGCTCAGCTTGGGGCGTTGATTGTGATCCCAATGTGCCTGTTTTCTCGACCGCTGAAAGCACAGCTTGGTATGAGCTTCCTTCCACGGACAGTATTGTGTGCTTCAAATATACTTCTTGCCATCTTTGGTTTCCCTCCAGCTGCATTGTTGATTATGAAAGGGCTGTCCAAGGGGTCCTGGACGGTAGACCTTGGAGATTTCTGGGCGTCAATGGAGTTCTTGTGGGAATGGAGTAGCGCCACATATCTGTATCTGTTTCTTGTCCATCTTCCCTGCTGGCTTCTATGCATCCATGTCTTGCTGCATCCATGTCGCCAAGTGGGATCAAAGGTTAAGCGGGAGTAGATTGTTTGATCTGGGAATGTTTCAAGATCTAGAACAGTGTAACAGATGTGTCAATTTCTACGTTCTTCGGTTTGCTAACCTTTTTTATTATAAGAATTGCTTATTTTTTTCTGAGATGGAGGATCTACAGGCGACAGCAAGTGGGAGAAAATTGATCTGTCTTACAGTGTCAACTTTGCAAAACAATGTAAAACATTGCTGTTTGTAAGGATGCTGGATTGTTGTGGACGCATCACAACTTCACAAGTAGTCCAGAGATATGTGCAAAAGCGCAAATGGTGCATCCTCAGTGGGCTGTGCAAATACCAATGCTGTTCCTGAACTACCTGGTCTGATTTGAACCATGAAACTGTTTATATTGAACAGTGAATTTATTTTTAAGCATAACCTATCCTGGTTTTTAAAAGTGATTTTGTAGTTCATGATTTTCAAATTTAAACGGAAAACTCATTGGTGTAGGAAAACTTTCGAAATGATAACCTGCAAAACTGGAAGACATGAGAATTCATTCTTTTTTTTTACTGGAGCAACATTGATTCTGCATATCATATGACTGAAATTTATTGTCTCGCACTCCCTCTGTAAACTAGTATAAGAGCGTTTAGATTACTAAAATAGTTTACATCATTCTTTGGCACCAACCAATCGTTTCAGATTTTTTTTGGGTCCCTTCTGAGACATAACCACTCCTCGAACCTTAAGACCGGTTCTTACCTCTAGGGTCTAAATTTTTTGTGAAAGAATTCATGTACATGGACATGTGGCCATTTTTGCTTTGTACAATGCTGAAATGATGCAAAAACCACTTTCAAACACCTGCCTGGGGTTCAGCTTATTTTAGAAAATAAGGTACTCCCTCCATCCCATAATATAAGAACATTTTTCAATCTATATTAGCTCGAAAAACGTTCTTACATTATGAGACAAAGGGAGTATAATACAAATGATTTCAAGCTTCAAAGGCTGAGACCAACCAAAACGCCATGTTCAAGATTTTACCAGGCTTCTTAGAGAGAGAAAATGGATACACTAAACCGCCTTTGCTTCCGTTTGCCTCAGTTTGCAGATTCATACTTCGATGCAGATTTATACTTCGATCGAACAGCACACAACTTTCAGCCCACCCCACTGAGCGCTTAAGCATCAAACTGTCACTGACTAAGATTGCTTTCTCCAGGTTGACACTATAAAGTAAGCATAATGAGATAGGAGATTTGGTCGAATAAACAAAGACCGCTGACTAAGATTGACCAGTAAAGCATAATATGCAATGCAACCCAAAGAAGGAAATTGTAACTCCGAGGTGCCATCTGGCTACATATAATGTAATCTAATAAAAAGTCACAACGACCATCAAGTTCAGCAGGTATCAATAGAACAGTAGACCAACGATTTTAGCGTCGCGTTCCTTCAAAGCACTAGAATCACATCCAGAATTCTATATCAGGCCTTGGCGCTGCAGATCAGTATAGGTCTTTTTGTTGTAGATGTTTCCATCCTTATCTTCATACTCTTCTTCCAAGTCTGGCCGCCACTTGTTCTGCCCTTGCTTTGCTTGTATTCTCTCCCAGAGTGTCGTCGCCTCCTGGAGATACAAATCAGAGATGTCAAAGCAACTTCGTGACGACCAAACAGAAACAGTACATGACACAGCACATGTTCAATATGATTCAGATCAACTTACGGGTCAAATTTAATGGCATTTTCTCCTTTTTTCCTAATTTAACTTCTTTCAGCAATTATGACCACACTCGACAATAATTTATCTCTCTTAGTCCGAGACATTAATACAATGGACACCATGGTCTCCCTCTATTAATATCTCGGTTTCATGACTTCTATCCATGTGACTAACCAAAGTATGGCTTACAAATTATTCAAACATGGGGGATGCTTCATAAACCCTAAACATGGTATAGTGTTCATGTATCCTTGAGGAAAGTTAAACTCAACTTCAAATTACTGTTTATTCCAACATTATGAAGTTGGAAAATATGAAGCAAGCAAAAGGCATGACTATCAGTTTAAAAAAACTAAGTTACAGGCACTTGCTCACAATGTACACGACCCTGAGCCCGAGAAGAATATTTTGCAAACATTATCCTATAGACAGGACACAAACAAGACAACAGTAAAACGGCAGGTGTACCTTGATGGATGTAATTTCATTGAAGTTCTTAGTATTAGGAATGCCAAGGCATCGCATCCCATGCTGATGGCGCCACTCCTTGAAATGGCGCTCATAAGCCCTTCGCCCCCAGTAACTGTGGTTACCACATATTTCACACTTGAATTCCTGACAAGAAATAGTTAAAACATTAGAAGTCTAGTACCAAACTTGATGCTGATATCTGGGCATATAATAGAAATGATGCTATCGATGTTCAAGTCGAGTCTAATATTTGAAAACAAGTAAAACACAATAACTAGATGAAACTATGTGCAAGCTATCAAACATTAAAATTTAGCACTCATTTTTGGAAACATACCATTCTGTAGCTCCAAACATCATATTGATAGTAGTATTAAAGAAAGATAAAATCATAAAAATGTGAGCCTTTATTTGTTGGTCGACAGTTCCTCAAATTACAGAACATATATAAGTAGTTGACACCCAGCAAAGCTGATCCAAGATCAAGTAGTTGAGATCGGTCCTCGCCTGGACCGATGTTGGATGGCCGACCGCCTCGCCCGCCGTGGCCTGCAACACCCCGCACGATGCCCCCTCTGCGACCAGGCCCCCGAGACCATGCACCACCTCACCCTTGCCTGCCCCTTCGCCGGGCAGATCTGGCACGAGGTGCTGCACTGGCTCAGACTCTCCTGCGCCCCGCCCGACAGCGAGACTTCCCTCAACGACTGGTGGCGCACGGCGCGACAGGACACCCCAAAGCCCATGCGCAAGGGCCTCGCCTCCACGACCCTCCTCGTCCCATGGATGAAACTGCG
>NC_041384.1:501039399-501067506 GCF_002162155.2 Triticum dicoccoides
CGACCCTCCTCGTCCCACCCTTGCCTGCCCCTTCGCCGGGCAGATCTGGCACGAGGTGCTGCACTGGCTCAGACTCTCCTGCGCCCCGCCCGACAGCGAGACTTCCCTCAACGACTGGTGGCGCACGGCGCGACAGGACACCCCAAAGCCCATGCGCAAGGGCCTCGCCTCCACGACCCTCCTCGTCCCATGGATGAAACTGCGTCTTCAACAGTGGCCGGCCCTCGACGACCGACCTGCTCACAAAGATCAAAGACCCGCCCTCTGGGCCAGAGCCGACGCCCTAGGGCTTCGTGCCATTTTACCGCAAACATGGGACGTGCACTGATATGCCTCCAGGTACTGTAATTCCCTCCTAGGAGGATTGTAACCGAAACTTCATTTCTTTCCAAAGCAATGAAATACAAGCTCTTCTTGTGTTTTCTCGAAAAAAAAAAGTAGTTGATATAAATAATATAGGCGCATTTGGTTCGCTACCACACATTGCCACATCTAACAGTGTCAAACTGTGGCAAGCCACAAAATTGTGGCTAACAAATTGATGGCCATCTCTTGAGCAATGTTTGGCTAGAAATGTGCCACTGAATGTGGGGTTACAAGACTAAGAAAGTATGGCATGACAAGAGTTTGGCAATGAAGCCATACTAGCCTAACTAGGTTAACTTACATGCAGCATGTCGTGGTATACAACCGTACATGCCCTATACAGGTTGCCACTGCCCATCAGTCAATTAATTGGCGGTCACAAACATTAGGTGACTATCTATACATTCATGTAGGAAGAACATGTAATAAAATGACATGGAAATATTC
This sequence comes from Triticum dicoccoides, assembly GCF_002162155.2. NCBI lineage: Eukaryota > Viridiplantae > Streptophyta > Magnoliopsida > Poales > Poaceae > Triticum > Triticum dicoccoides. The sequence goes on from NC_041384.1 coordinate 501,040,213, forward strand.
AGCAAAACAGCAAGATGAGCTATTGACGTAGACTGAAGGCAAAAAAAAGTATGGATAAATGATACTGACTAATTAAGCTGTTAGCGATAAGATAAGGCCGGTTACCTGACCAAGACCGTGAAGCTTATAGAGCCAATAAGGGATAGGTTTCCCGTCCCAGCCCATTGGTAACTTGAGGGGGTTGTAGATTTGTTGGTCTTCATCATCACTTTCACTATCAGCTTGCACTTCTTCCTATAAGAAGTCACAGAAGATAGAAGTTCAGATAAACAGACAGAAGAAAATGTAAGTAAGTTGAAGTTAAGGGAGAAACTAAGTACCTCTTCCCGCTCTGCTTCCATTTCTTCATAGGTCAAGGTCAGCTTCTTCTCCGCGTTTTCCTTTGTTCTTACAATGACCTGCACACAAAAAAAAGATAGACATAAAAAATTATAAGAACATGTCGTGAACAATGCTGATGACCCGTAGTCCTACCAAGATAAAAGGGAACTTTGTAAACTATACCACGAAAAGTAGATCATGCTAGAATTCCATACACATGGAAACACTGATTTGAAATCTAGGAGCTTCTGGTTCACCAATGATCACTTTCGTGGGGAACATGATAGAAAAGGTGCATCATGGCATTGGTGGCAGCAGGACTCAGGCGATGGCAACTTTTGCTATTGTCTTCATTATAGATGTTGTTCAATCATTTTGTTCACTTGCTAAGTTGCTATATACATCATGCCGAGGATCACTTTTAGATAGGTTGATAAATGTTGAGATTCTAGGGTAAGTTAGGATATAATGGTCCCAGTACTTCTATTCACGACCATCCTACATTCCTAACCTATGCACAAATAAACCAAAAGATGGCTCATTACATGGTGGGAGCATCTGCAAGGGATATTAGCCTATCCTAGCACAAGGCCATTCCTCAAGCTGTGATTATGACCTTACTAACCGACCCATGCTGAAATGGATAATTGACTGCACATGTTACTGCACAACACATAAAAGGAATAAGAGCTGACCTCATCGAGAATCTCACATAAGCGCTTCATCTTCATTTCAGTCAAAGCAATTTCCTTCTTCAAATCATCACCTTTGGCAAAATGCTTACGATCCAGTTTTTCCAAGGGTGTATGCTGCAAAAGTATGGCCAATGATAATAAATTTAGGACTGATAAATAGCCATAAAAACAATAAAATTAGCAACAGCCTTTGGTAGTCACCTTCAGCAAGAAAAGCCGCTCAGCACGCTGTTGAACAGTGCCGCCACCCTTCAATCCACGAGCAGTTAAAGCCTGAAAAAAAATGTTATTACATAAGGCCATTTCAAGTACGAAGTAAAATAGAACCTGAACTATGTTACAAGATCAAACCTCCTTCAACTTTTCCGGACCAAGCTCTACAAGCTCTTCAACAGTACTGTAGTAATCAAGGTCTACTGCAGACTCTTGCAACACAGATTCTTTCTCTGTGCCCTTATTCTCCCATCCAGGAACTTCGCCATTGGTCCACTGTTCTTCAAACTCACTTTCCAACTGCACAAGTATAGATACTATTTGCTTGTCAGTTGTCACTTATCAGTTATCATAGAAGTGCGAACCTATATGTGGATGATAGTGGTTCTTTCTAGCTCTATGTTAAACTTGTATCATAGAAGTGCAAACCTATATGTGGATGATAGTGGTTCTTTCTAGCTCTATGTTAAACTTGTATCATAGAAGTGCAAACCTATATGTGGATGATAGTGGTTCTTTCTAGCTCTATGTTAAACTTGTATTCTCAACCCACCACCAGCAATGCTACAATTAATCATAACAGTGATAGATAATGGGTGAGTTCTGCTTAAAAGTATTCCTCCGTCCACGGTCTGCTTAAAAGTATTACCTCCGTCCACGAATAAGTGTACATATAGAAATTTTAGGACAGAATCTGAAGCGAACTAGAAAATGCATTGGAAAGATGCAAGGCACCATCTCTCTCCTCTTCAATTACCCCACCCCCAATGAGCTAAGTGCATGTAGAAAGTGAGGAGACCATGCGTTGAATGTTATTGGTCTTGATTACCGTGTGATGAGAGAGAAGCATTTTTTTCTACTTTATTGAAAGTGCATTGGGAAGATAGAAGTACACTCTTTTGTGGACAAAATTTGAATGCCAAACGTACATATTCATGGACGGAGGGAGTATATAACAAGTCTCAAGTAATGCACTATGTCATCACATAAGCAGGTGTGAGCACAGACCACAGAAGAAAGACAGTATACTTGAACGTACACAAGAGGATTGACCTTTGTAAAAATCTTCTCAATATCTTGCAACGGTTCTGTACGATACAGAAATGACATCAGATATTCCAAAATATGCTCCAAATATTCTTTGTAAGGCCTGCGAAATTGAAGAAAATGGAAGATAAATCATCTTTACAGAAATGTATGGACTTCAAAAATATATGGTTGACCAAACAAATGTTAGACATGTTAATAGTAAATTTTAGTTAATCCCATATACTTGAATACAGATCTTACTACGACCCCACCACTCTAGTAATTACCTGTTATGTTAAATGAACACGGTATTCTTAGTTTAATAAACAGATTGCAGTGGAAAAGAGGGAATTCAGGGACAACGGACAAAACTAATACTCCCTCCGTTCCAGAATACTCCCTCCATTCCTAAATATAGTGTGCGCTTTGTTCAGTTCTAATACCAATGTGTGTGCTGGCACTTGTACTTTGGACAAATATAACCCTCCACCAACTCTGTCTCTGGCCCATGTGCACGTCGCCTCTGCCACTCTGCTAGCGACCTGCCCCACCCACACCGCTCAGCCATTTTCCTCTCCCCATCTCATTTCTCTCTAGTTCTTCACCCAGCAATGGCAGAGTTAGATTTAAAGAGCCAAATCAACTGGGAAGATGTCCAAGAAGATTACACCGGTCTTGCCGGAGAGCTAGACTACGATCTGGAGCTGATCGTTTTGGATGAAGTGAAGGCGCCCTCTCTCTCCTTGCTGCAGTTCATTTTTTTTGTTGGAGTTCTCGTCTCCGATGTGTATGCTGAAGCTGAGCCCCCGCGCGTACTGGAACTCGGAGAAGGAAATCAAAGCGCCGGCCACCGCAAGCATGCACTTGAAGTTGGAGAAGGAAGCGGCAGCATGTTGTTGCGGCTCGGTCTTGTCGGCGGCCTGGCCTTGCATCTTGGTGTTGCTAATCGTGGACACGGAGAAGGCCATGGTCGCGGAGACGCCGGCCACGGTCATGGAGACGCCAGCCATGGTCATGGACACGCCGGCTGCGGAGACGCCGGATGCGGTCATGGCCGGCGCGAATGCGGACGGGCGGGGATCGTTGGGGAGGTCAGGAGGTGGGAGGCCGGAGCGGATCGAGGTGAGCAGGGAGGTCAAGAAAAGCGGCGACAGGAAAGAGACAAGGGGGAGAGAGAGACGATGGAGCTATGCGGTGGGGTGGGGCTTTGGCTGTTCGGTGGGAGGGCAGTTTTGTCCAAAGTCGCTCGTCGCGAGAGATACGCACTACATTGCGGAATTTCTCTAGAAAGCTTATGCGCACTAGATTTAGGAACAGAGGGAGTATAATGTGTATCGATTTCCGTGCAAGTCAACCATTTGAATGTTTGACCAAGATTATAGAATAAAATAACAACATCTTCAATACCTAATAGATAAAATATGAAACTACTTTTCATGATGGATCAAATGATATAAATTTCATATTGTGGATATTGATATATTTTTCTAAAAACTCGGTCAAACATGCACTCGTTTGGCTTTTGAAAAACAAATACACCTTATATAAAGGAACGGAGGGAGTACTTGTTGGTAACTTGAGATTCATGCACAACCTATATCTCCTTGTATATTAGAGATTCCAGCTCCATGCAAAGGGAAGGGGAATCCTAACATGACTAATCCTGACCTGATAAAAACCTATCAATCTGGTATTCAGCACATCAGGATGAAGAAGTGGTGTGGCAATTCCATCGTGAGTGGCATCCAGCAAGAAGGTAGTAGGCTTGGCTGGAGCTAGAGGTACAAGGGTGATCCCGTCCAGTGTGGGGAACATCATTGGCGCAAGTTAATTTGGAGGAGGTTTGGATGGAAAGAGGCAGTAGGTGACTCAAGTACAACCTAGAAATTGGGTGAATGGGGCTAACGTTACTTTGTGTCATGAGCTTTTCATCATGGGCACTGGTATTCGACGGGGTTGTTACTGCATGCGACAGATTTTTCGGATTTCCATTTCCTTAGTTTATAGCATCCATCACGTGATTATTTTGTTGCTACCATACCGAATACCAATAAAACTGGATTGGCTGGGAAGGTATGCCTTTCGGGGTTCCATTTGGTCGGGAATTGGCCATTCTAGTTCTAACCAACAGAAGATGAAATCAAGGGAAATATATCTAAGATGGATGTAGAATTTTGAGATAAGCTCGCGCCAGGAGATATGTTATTGGTCTTAGAGAAAATGCTGATAACATACCTGGTAGCTTTTAGATTATGTGCGATTTTTTCAGTCTGAGCAAAAGTGCCAACGTATGCTGAGTATTCCATTAGTGATCCAAACTTGGAATTTATGAACTCGTTGTAGAGCTCATGTAGGTCCAAGTACCGGCCAAATGCTTCCTATCAAAACACAGCGCAAGAACATTAGCAAACTTAAAAGTGACTGCGATTAGAACAGCATATAAATATAAAAAACACCAACGGGATGAACGTGCAATGTGGATTAGAACTACATGATAATGCAAACAGTAACAATAAATGAGCAGTAATTGGTTCTCAAGTTATCAAGCTCCATCTAGTATCTTGTCATTAACCTAAATCTTACCATGCATAGCACCGTGATCCTACAAGAGGAATCAAATAACCCTGCAGAAATTAAAATACACGTATCACAATAGAGATACCCTCGAGTTCAAGACTGCTGCAGTAAAATGGAAAACAAGGCTGCTACTTGACGCTAAAATGTTCTTAGCAGACATTATTGATGATTTACCCCAACTTTGCCACTTAATATAATCAGCTAAGTAGTTCTTAGCAGAGACTTTATGGATGATTTACACCAACGTTGGCACTTAATAATCAGCTAAGTATGGCAGAACGAAGCAGTGCTAGACAATTTAGAAAAAGGCGTCCAGATGAGGTTGCCATGAATTTCACTTCTCAAAAAAGGAATATATAAACATAGGTAAGTAAAGAAAATCAAGTAAACATGGCTTAGGATAATCAAGTAAAGAAAATCAGATCAACCACAACATGGCTTAGGATAAAACAGTGCGCAAATCATCGCAAGCAGGATTATCTAAGTGAAAATTATACTGGACAGTACCTCGCCAGTGAATTCAATAGCTGGTTCCTCCTTTAGTAGCTCCTCATAATCATCAGTTTCACTGACGAAACGGGCAGAGTGATTCCGTCTATGGTAATCACGAATCTGCAAGCATGCAACAAACTGTAAATGAAAGAATAATCACCACTGAAGAAACAGTATAAGTTCAAGTTTTCCGATAACACTCAGTTCTGATCTGCCTCACGTGTGTCGACCAGATGGTCATGGTTGAGATGAAGTGCAGGATAACATAACCGGAAAATTCACCAGTGTGTATGTAGTGTAATTTCGAAGTAGGATTGCTAGAAAACATGTTCTAATCTTATTATTTGGCTTTCTGAGGGTTGTCATGTCGTCAAGAAAATCTAGATAGTCACTGAATAATTTGGTTTCCTATCATCCAAATTTTGGTGCGAGGGTCCGAGATCAAATTATTGAAAAGAACTACACCCTCCGTGTACTAAATTAGAGACACTTAATATGGAACGGAGGGAGTACCAACTAAACAACGATAGCATGGAATGTTTTTGTCAATGCATGAACTGCAGCATCCACCGCCTGACTAGCATTTTGCCACTTTTAACTGTCTGATTCCATGGCGTGCTTAAGTGATTCTTGGGCAGAGTCAGACAAGCTACAGTTGATTATTTACCTCTTTCAGCCTTTCATAGTACTTGGGGAAGATGTCACTTTGCACCGGCGCGGTAAGATGGGTGGAGATCTCATCCTTCCTAGCACCGTCCTTGTCTTCATAGATTTCCACCTAATTAGGAAAGTCATATTAGCAAAAATCGCATTAGAAAGAAAAACAGACGATTCCCAAAACAACAAAAACGGGGAAATAGAAGCACGAAAATAAAAGTCCTAAGATAATCCAATGAGTTTATCTACGCTCGCCCGTATATTATAAAAATAAGGCCGAGAAATCAATTTATCTAGCTAGAGTTCGGAATTCCCCAGAATTAGCACGGGTCGACCAACGCCAAACCATAACAGGTGGAGCTAACACACAGGCAACCCTAGGCATCTCAATTCAAGATGTCGCAAATGACATGGAACAAAACCAATCCTAACCAACAGAAAGCAGAGATGCGACACGGCCAAGCTCTGGCCACGGCAGACAAGCATTGTACGAAAGCTACAGCCACTAAAATCAGGCACGAAACCCTAGATAGACAGGAGGAGGAGGAGCTTACCAGCTTGTCGGACGTGGAGACGACGAGATCGAGCATGTGACGGACGCGGTGGGACTGGAAGAGGCGGTCGCGGGCGTTGGCCGGGTCGCGCTGGAGCTCGCGCACCGCCAGGCGCTCCAACCGCTCGAGGTCCTCGTGCGCCGCCCGCGTGGCCTCCAGCACAGACGACGCCATGGCTGCCGCTTCAGGTAGGGCGCCCTAGCCCTCTCCTCTGCTGGTACCCCGTGTGGTACCAACAGAGCCCGGGGGTCACGCTGCGCCGCAGTGAGTCTGGGAGCGGCGAGGGGAAGTCGGGAGGGGAGAGCGTCGTGGCTAGGGTTTTGAGATTTCGCGGCCAGGGACCGACTGTCGGGAAGACGAGCGGAGAGGAACGGCTCGGGTAAATCGGGTTCGTCTATTTCTCCCTCGTAGCGAGAGGGAGCGAGCGCTCGCTCAAGTTTTTCGCCGTCGTGCCGCTCGCGTGCTGGGCCGGCCCATCAGTTACCCTGTACCCGATTTTTTCCTGCGATCTGCGTAACTTTCACTCATTTTGCTCCGGTAGGGACTGTTTGGTTTATGCCTCAATTAGTCGCACCAAAATTTTGGTATGATCAATTTTTTGGCAAGTCATTGTTGTTTGGTTGCCATTGTATCATCCAGAAGTTTGTCAAAATAGCCCTTTATTTGGTTTGCAACCATTCGTGACTTGATGATTAAAACATTTTTTTTGCAAAATTATTAATTTAAATTAAGATGTTGTTCCCTGTAAAAATTCTAAGATGCACCCAACAGAAAAAAAAACAGAAATGTCACGCGATTGTTGTACCCTGCAAAGTGTTATTCGTGGATAGTTGCATCACTGCATGCACTTGCTTAATTGCGGGAGGACCCACCAGTTAATTACTACCTAACGGAATCAAAACAGCTTTGCATGCACCGATCCAACTTAGTCCCTGTTTGGTTCATAAGTCTTAGGACTTTTTTTAGTCCCAACTTATAAGTCCCAAGTCTTTAAAAAGTCCCTACATGTTTGGTTCCTGAGACTTAACATGGACTAAAAGACCATATTACAACTATAAGTCCCTCCTTGAGAGTCTTATTTCATAAGTCCCAAATGACCACTTTAAGTCCCTATAAGTCCCTCATGTTTGGTTTAGATGAGACTTATAGGGACTTATTTAAGTCCCTAAACCAATAAGTCCCTGGAAACAAACACCCTCTTAGGGATAGCTTAGCTATCACGCCAAAAAATTGGCGAAGGTTTTCCACGCCACGATTTTGCCTGCGCGTTGGCGAAAATTATGTGGGCGGACGACGAGCGCACGGGGCGAGCCAACTTTTTGGTACTGATCCAAACAACCACCAAATATCATGGGCTAGCCAATGTTTTGGTATGGTCACTGTTGGTTGCAATCCAAACAGATCCGTAATTCATATTAGAATCTCTAAAAAGACTTGTATTTAGAAACAGAGGGAGTACGATTTAAGTTCTCTGCCCGAAGATATTTTTTTACCACTGATTCATACCTTCCATTGATTCCTTTGTTGATATCTCGAACCACCTGTTTCGAGTCACATGCAATAACGAAGTTTTGAAGTAGGAGATCTTCAGCCGGTGAGAGAGCCTCACGACAAGTGATCGCCTCGAGAGTTGCAACGTCATGCACGCCTAACATGACCAACGTCGAGCTGCCAATATATTCAACCCATTCATCACGACAGATTGCGGTTGCCATTCCTCCCCTCTGATTTCTTTCTACAGTTGCGTCCACACGATTTTTTGTAAAACCCCTAGGGGGTGCTTTTGGCCGAGTTACTCTTGAAGCGGTTGTACTAACTGTGGTTGCTCCAGTGCTCTTCTCCTTAGGGATATCCAAGTCTGAGATAAGCCTCTGGATGAATGCTAGTGTAGCTTGTGGGCTTTGAAATATCCCCTTGTGGATCGCCTGGCGTCTAGCCCACCACGATGCCCAAAGGGTTACTGCTAGCTTGATGAACGCCTCATGAAATAAGGAGTTCAGTATGGTGAAGAGCCATTGCTTCGTGTTTGGTTCAGTAGTTGCAATCAAATGACCCGCAAGTTCCTCATCGACGAGCGCCCAGATGCATCTCAATATGGTAAACTCTAACAATCAGTGCCGCCATGAATCAGGAGCACCACAAAGACCACATGCGCATGAAGGAGACATTTTTTGATGGGCTCGGACATCTTCGGTCGGGCTTTGAGGGTATTTGTAACACCCCATATGTAACCTTTCCCAATTTGGCAATATATCCATTTTGGTCTTCATCCAATTCCTTGGGTCTACGATGGTTGGCTTCTTTTTGTTTGCCTTTGTTTTGTTTGTTTATTGCATTGCTATGCCATCATCTTGTTGCATCATGGCCTCATCATGTGTTTGCATTGTGCTTGGTGTCATTTTGCATATCCCCATCATCATGTGCATCTTCATATTGTAGCATATTGCATTGTGGCATGTTTGGGATCCACGCTTCATCACTTTCCCCCTCATCACCACCTCTCCTTCTCTTTTCTTTCACTTTTGCAAGTGCACCTCTACCCTCCTTCATTAATGTTCGTCTTTTCCCCAAAATTCTAGCATCATGCCCTAAACCTCTATGCCAAGTTTCACCTATTTTGGAGTTGATTTGGTTAGGTTTTAAAATGACTCAAGTTTGAATTTAATTCAAACTTGAATTATTTTACTTCCTTTAAAAATCTCCAAACCAATTCTATTAAATAGGGCATAATTCCAGGAGCTTGGGGATATTTTACTATTCTCAGATTCTTCTTCTAGCCCCCTGCACTTTTTCTTTTAGTTTTCTGTTTGAGGAAAATGATTAAGGGAAAAGAGAGAGGGGCAGCGCAGCAGCAGACACCTGGGCCTCGGCCTCCAGGCCGGCCCAGCAGCGCGCGCGCCAGCCCACCCGCGCGATGCCTCTGCCTTTTCTCACCAACGCACCCTCTCACCCCCCGCTGCTTCGCGACCACGTGGCCAAGCTGGCCCCAGCCGTCAGCGACTGCCCTGTAGCCCGCACCCACCTTTTCCCTCTCCTCTCGCCTTCGCCATGGGGACCATGAGCACGAGCGTGACGGCGTGCTCCGTCCCGTCGCCCTAGCCCCCTACTTAACGCCTCTCCTTGCCCAACCACTTCCTAGGGTTCCCCTCTTCCTTCCCCCGCCGCCGTTGGGCGTTTAGACCACCAGATCCGTCGTGCCACCACCGTCCCGAGCGCACGGCCTCGTCGTCGGCGTGCTCACCGTCGACCTCCGCCTCGCGAACCGTGTCCTTCTTCTTCCCCGTCGTCGTCTACCTCCACGACGTCGACTACGTGGAGCCGAGGGCCGCGTCCGCTTCGTCTTCTTCCTTGTCTTCGACTCCGGCCACCGCAGCTGTTTGATCACCCTCACCGTCGACTCCGTCCACCTCCCAATCAGCCGAGGCCACCGCCGTGATCGTGGTGAGCAGCCGCGTCACCCCGCCCTTCTTTCCCCTTCGTTCACTCGCTCTAGCATCCCTAGCCGCGCACGCCCGAACGCCTCTCCGTCGGACCCCGACCGCCGTAGCGCTCTCGCTCTTGCCCGTCTACGACGTTGATACGTCTCCAACATATCTATAATTTTTTATTACTCCATGCTATATTATCTACTGTTTTGGATGTTTATCGGTTTTATTATACACTTTTATATCATTCTTGGGACTAACCTATTAACCCAAAGCCCAGTGCCAGTTTCTGTTTTTACCTTGTTTTAGGGTTTCGAAGAAAAGGAAAATCAAACGGAGTCCAATTGACCTGAAACTTCACGGAACTCATTTTTGGAACGAAAGAAGTCCAAAAGTCTTGGAGTGCACGGCAGGGGACCTTCGAGGAGGCCACGAGGTAGGGGGGGCGCCAACCCCCCTAGGGCACGCCCTCCACCCTCGTGGGCCCCTCGTGCCCCCCTGACGTACTTCTTCCGCCTATATATCTCCATATACCCTAAAAACATCGAAGGGCACAGTAGATCAGGAGTTTCGTCGCCAGAAGCCTCCGTAGCCACCGAAAACCAATCTAGACCCATTCTGGCACCCTATCGGAGGGGGGGAATCCCTCTCTGGTGGACATCTTCATCATCCCGGTGCTCTCCATGATGAGGAGGGAGTAGTTCTCCCTCGGGGCTAAGGGTATGTACCAGTAGCTATGTGTTTGATCTCTCTATCTCTCTCGTGTTCTTGAGGTGATACAATCTTGATGTATCGCGAGCTTTGCTATTATATTTGGATCCTATGATGTTTCTTCCCCCCTCCACTCTCTTGTAATGGATTGAGTTTCCCCTTTGAAGTTATCTTATCGGATTGAGTCTTTAAAGATTTGAGAACACTTGATGTATGTCTTGCCGTGCGTATCTGTGGTGACAATGGGATATCACGTGATTCACTTGATGTATGTTTTGATGATCAACTTGCGGGTTCCGCCCATGAACCTATGCATAGGGGTTGGCACACGTTTTCATCGTGATTCTCCGGTAGGAACTTTGGGCACTCTTTGAGGTTCTATGTGTTGGTTGAATAGATGAATCTGAGATTATGTGATGCATATCGTATAATCATACCCACGGATACTTGAGGTGACATTGCAGTATCTAGGTGACATTAGGGTTTTGGTTGATTTGTGTCTTAAGGTGTTGTTCTAGTACGAACTCTAGGGCTGTTTGTGACACTTATAGGAATAGCCCAACGGATTGATTGGAAAGAATAATTTTGAGGTGGTTTCGTACCCTACCATAATCTCCTCGTTCGTTCTCCACTATTAGTGACTTTGGAGTGACCCTTTGTTGCATGTTGAGGGATAGTTATGTGATCCAATTATGTTAGTATTGTTGAGGGAACTTGCACTAGCGAAAATATGAACCCTAGGCCTTATTTCAACGCATTGCAATACCGTTTGCGCTCACTTTTATCATTAGTTACCTTGCTGTTTTTATATTTTCAGAGTACAAAAACTATTATCTACTATCCATATACCACTTGTATCACCATCTCTTCGCCGAACTAGTGCACCTATACAATTTACCATTGTATTGGGTGTGTTGGGGACACAAGAGACCTTTGTTATTTGGTTGCAGGGTTGCTTGAGAGAGACCATCTTCATCCTACGCCTCCTACGGATTGATAAACCTTAGGTCATCCACTTGAGGGAAATTTGCTACTGTCCTACAAACCTTTGCACTTGGAGGTCCAACAACGTCTACAAGAAGAAGGTTGTGTAGTAGACATCAAGCTCTTTTCTGGCGCCGTTGCCGGAGAGGTGAGTGCTTGAAGGTATATCTTTAGATCTTGCAATCGAGTCTTTTAGTTTCTTGTTTTATCACTAGTTTAGTTTATAAAAGAAAACTATAAAAAAATGGAATTGAGTTTGTCTCATACGCTTCACATTTTTAATATCTTTCATAAGTATGATGGAAAGGAAAATTGTGCTCAAGTGCTAGAAGAAGAAATCTATAAAATGTTTGGCACTAAATCTTTGAATGATAAGCATGATTGCAATGTTGGTAGTACGAATTCTTTGAATATCCATGATACTAATGATGATTGCACTAGTTATGGTGTCTCCTATAAACATGTCAATTTTTGTGGAGTACATTGAGTTTGTACGAACACACCAAATAGGGAAGATAGATATTGCAAGAGCCATACGCATTTAGAAACTAAATGGTTGCAAGAAAGGCTAGATGATTGTGCTGAAAATTTATATTTTCTTAGCCGTACTTGTGAACTTTGTAGTGAGCATGATCATTTCAATACCCAATGCAAATTGTTTCATGATCGTATCATGTCCAAAAATTGTGATGACTTGATTTCCCTTGCACATCATAATGAACTTAGTTTGCTCTTGGGTTATGAAGAAATGAAACGTATAACTAAGGATATTCCAAAATTTGCCCTTGATAGAGTTCTTCATTTTGATCTAGAGGAAATTTATATGTATTGTGCGGTGAATTGTATTCAAAATCCTTATATTGCCAACTGCATAAAGAAAAGAAAAGAAATAGAAGATGAAGAGAATACTAATGAAAGGGAAGAGACTTCCCAATATCCTCCTATTATTTCTTATGATGAATCAGGTAACGAGGAGGAACCTCCTATTCAACCAATCTCATTAATAAGGAGCTCCAAAAAGATGATTGAACCCACACATGATGGTGAAGAAGAAGAAAAGAAAAACGAAGAGAGGTAAAAAGACATCTCTCCCAAATAGTGATGCTCCTATTACTATTGTGCCTCATGAAAATATAATTGTGGAAGATAATGATACTTATTATGATCTTGAAAATCTTTTTGGCACTTGCTTGGAAGAATATGATAATTGCTATACTATTGGTGTTATCCATACTATTAATGATGAGAGTGATTATGCTTATGATATGAAAAGGCCCAAGCTTGGGGATGCTATGTTTGATGAAGATGATGTTTTTGAGAATATATTTGCTGCAATTAATGTTTGTCCCAAGCTTGGGGATGCTACGTTTAACGAAGATGATATTTTTAGTCTCCCAAGTTTTGATATGCAAATTTATAATGATGATAGCATGCCTCCTACTTATGATGATTATTGTGATGATACTTATGCTATAAAAAGTAGTGATTATATTTATAAAACTTGTCATGATTATGGTTACCCCTTTTTTGAACATTACTCTTTTAATGTGGAAACAATTTATAGTATTCGAGTTTCTTATGATACTCCCACTATTTCGAATGAGAATAGATTTGCTTATGTGGAGAGTAATAAAATTTCTATGCTCGTAGATCATGAAAAGAATGCTTTAGGTGATGGTTATATTGTTGAATTCATTCATGATGCTACTGAAAATTATTATGAGGGATGAATATATGCTTGTAGGAATTGCAATAATATCAAGTTTCCTCTCTATGTGCTTAAAGTTTTGAGGTTATGCTTGTTTTGCCCTCCTATGCTAGTTGATTATTGTTCCCATAAGTTGTTTGCTCACAAAATCCCTATGCATAGGAAGTATGTTAGGATTAAATGTGCTAGTCATATTCTTCATGATGCCATATTTATGTTACAATTCTTATCTTTTATGTGAGCATCATTGAAATCATCATGCCTAGCTAGGGGCGTTAAATGATAGCGCTTGCTGGGAGTCAACCCAATTTTATTCTTGTTCCTTGCCTTTTGTTCCTGTTTAATAATAAATAATTCATCTAGCCTCTGTTTAGATGTTGTTTTATGCTTTTAATTAGTGTTTGTGCCAAGTAGAACCTTTGGGAAGACTTGGGAGAAGTCTTGTTGATCATGCTGTAAAAAACAGAAACTTTAGCGCTCACGAGAATTGCTGCCATGTTTATTTGGAGAGTGCTATTTAGTTATTTATTTTTGCAGATGATTAATAGATAAATCCCTCAGTTCCAGCAATTTATTTGAGAATTTTATGAGTTCCATAAGTATACGTTTGATCCAGATTACTACAAACTGTTCTGTTTTTGACAGATTCTGTTTTTCATGTGTTGTTTACTTATTTTGATGAATCTATGGCTAGTAAAATAGTTTATAAACCATAGAGAAGTTGGAATACAGTAGGTTTAACACCAATATAAATAAAGAATGAGTTCATTATAGTACCTTGAAGTGGTGATTTATTTTCTTATACTAACGGAGCTTACGAGTTTTCTGTTAAGTTTTGTGTTGTGAAGTTTTCAAGTTTTGGGTAAGGATTCGATGGACTATGGAATAAGGAGTGGCAAGAGCCTAAGTTTGGGGATGCCCAAGTCACCCCAAGGTAATATTCAAGGATAGCCAAGAGCCTAAGCTTGGGGATGCCCCGGAAGGCATCCCCTCTTTCGTCTTTGTTCATCGGTAACTTTACTTGGAGCTATATTTTTATTTACCACATGATATGTGTTTTGCTTGGAGCGTCATTTTATTTTATTTAATTTTGCTTGCTGTTTGAATAAAATACCAAAATCTGAAATTCTTAAATGTTAGAGAGTCTTCACATAGTTGCATAATTATTCAACTACTCATTGATCTTCACTTATATCTTTCGGAGTAGTTTGTCAATGCTCTAGTGCTTCACTTATATCTTTTAGAGCACGGTGGTAATTTTATTTTGAAGAAATAGATGAACTCTCATGTTTCACTTAGATTATTTTTTAGAGTCTTAAATAGCATGGTAATTTGCTTAAAATCCTAATATGCTAGGTATTCGAGATTAGTAAAATTTTCTTATGAGTGTTTTGAATACTAAGAGAAGTTTGATGCTTGATGATTGTTTTGAGACATGGAGGTAATAATATCAAAGTCGTTCTAGTTGAGTGGTTGTGAATTTGAGAAATGCTTGTGTTGAATTTTGCAAGTCCCGTAGCATGCACGTATGGTAAATGTTATGCAAGAAATTTGAAACATGAGGTGTTATTTGATTGTCTTCCTTATGAGTGGCGGTCGGGGATGAGCGATGGTCTTTTCCTACCAATCTATCCCCCTAGGAGCATGCGCATAGTACCGAGGTTTTTGATGACTTGTAGATTTTTGCAATAAGTATGTGAGTTCTTTATGACTAATGTTGAGTCCATGGATTATACGCACTCTCACCCTTCCATCCTTGCTAGCCTCTTCGGTACCGTGCATTGCCCTTTCCCACATTGAGAGTTGGCGCAAACTTCGCCGGTGCATCCAAACCCCGTGATATGATACGCTCTTTCACACATAAACCTCATTATATCTTCCTCAAAACAGCCACCATACCTACCTATTATGGCATTTCCATAGCCATTCCGAGATATATTGCCATGCAACTTTCCACCATTCCGTTTATCATGACACATTCATTATTGTCATATTGCTTAGCATGATCATGTAGTTGACATAGTATTTGTGGCAAAGCAACCGTTCATAATTCTTTCATACATGTCACTCTTGATTCATTGCATATCCCGGTACACCGCCGGAGGCATTCATATAGAGTCATCTTTGTTCTAGTATCGAGTTGTAATCATTGAGTTGTAAATAAATAGAAGTGTGATGATCATCATTTTCTAGAGCATTGTCCCAAGTGAGAAATAAAAAAAAGAGAAAGGCCATAAAAAAGAGAAGGCCCAAAAAAGAAAAAAAAGAAAAAATGAGAGAAAAAGGCCA
Organism: Triticum dicoccoides; assembly: GCF_002162155.2. Lineage (NCBI taxonomy): Eukaryota > Viridiplantae > Streptophyta > Magnoliopsida > Poales > Poaceae > Triticum > Triticum dicoccoides. The sequence continues at coordinate 501,055,868 of NC_041384.1, forward strand.
TAAAAAGGAGAAGGCCCAAAAAATGAGAGAAAAGGAGAGGAGGGACATGCTACTATCCTTTTACCACACTTGTGCTTCAAAGTAGCACCATAATCTTCATGATAGAGAGTCTCTTGTTTTGTCACTTTCACATACTAGTGGGAATTTTTCATTATAGAACTTGGCTTGTATATTCCAACAATGGGCCTCCTCAAGTGCCCTAGGTCTTCGTGAGCAAGCAAGTTGGATGCACACCCACTTAGTTTCCTTTGTTGAGCTTTCATACATTTATAGCTTTAGTGCATCCGTTGCATGGCAATCCCTACTCCTTACATTAACATCAATCGATGGGCATCTCCATAGCTCATTGATTAGCCTTGTTGATGTGAGACTTTCTCCTTTTTGTCTTCTTCACATAACCCCCTCATTATTCTATTCCACCCATAGTGCTATATCCATGGCTCGCCCTCATGTATTGCATGAAAGTTTATAGGTTTGAGATTACTAAAGTATGAAACAATTGCTTGGCTTGTCATCGGGGTTGTGCATGATGAGAGCATTCTTGTGTGACGAAAATGGAGCATGACTAAACTATATGATTTTGTAGGGATGAACTTTCTTTGGCCATGTTATTTTGAGAAGACATAATTGCTTAGTTAGTATGCTTGAAGTATTATCATTTTTATGTCAATATGAACTTTTGTCTTGAATCTTTCGGATCTGAATATTCATGCCACAATTAAGAAGAATTACATTGAAATTATGCCAAGTAGCTCTCCGCATCAAAAATTCTGTTTTTATCATTTACCTACTCGAGGACGAGCAGGAATTAAGCTTGGGGATGCTGATACGTCTCCAACGTATCTATAATTTTTGATTGCTCCATGCTATATTATCTACTGTTTTGGATGTTTATGGGTTTTATTATACACTTTTATATCATTTTTGGGACTAACATATTAACCCAGAGCCCAATGCCAGTTTCTGTTTTTACCTTGTTTTAGGGTTTCGAAGAAAAGGAAAATCAAACGGAGTCCAATTGACCTGAAACTTCACGGAACTCATTTTTGGAACGAAAGAAGTCCAAAAGTCTTGGAGTGCACGTCAGGGGACCTTCGAGGAGGCCACGAGGTAGGGGGCGCGCCAACCCCCCTAGGGCGCGCCCTCCACCCTCGTGGGCCCCTCGTGCCCCCCTGACGTACTTCTTCCGCCTATATATCTCCATATACCCTAAAAACATCGGAGGGCACAATAGATCGGGAGTTCCGCCGCCAGAAGCCTCCGTAGCCACTGAAAACCAATCTAGACCCATTCCGGCACCCTGTCGGAGGGGGGGAATCCCTCTCCGGTGGCCATCTTCATCATCCCGGTGCTCTCCATGACGAGGAGGGAGTAGTTCTCCCTCGGGGCTGAGGGTATGTACCAGTAGCTATGTGTTTGATCTCTCTATCTCTCTCGTGTTCTTGAGGTGATACAATCTTGATGTATCGCGAGCTTTGCTATTATATTTGGATCCTATGATGTTTCTTCCCCCCTCCACTCTCTTGTAATGGATTGAGTTTCCCCTTTGAAGTTATCTTATCGGATTGAGTCTTTAAAGATTTGAGAACACTTGATGTATGTCTTGCCGTGCGTATCTGTGGTGACAATGGGATATCACGTGATTCACTTGATGTATGTTTTGGTGATCAACTTGCGGGTTCCGCCCATGAACCTATGCATAGGGGTTGGCACACGTTTTCGTCGTGATTCTCCGGTAGGAACTTTGGGGCACTCTTTGAGGTTCTATGTGTTGGTTGAATAGATGAATCTGAGATTGTGTGATGCATATCGTATAATCATACCCACGGATACTTGAGGTGACATTGCAGTATCTAGGTGACATTAGGGTTTTGGTTGATTTGTGTCTTAAGGTGTTATTCTAGTACGAACTCTAGGGCTGTTTGTGACACTTATAGGAATAGCCCAACGGATTGATTGGAAAGAATAACTTTGAAGTGGTTTTGTACCCTACCATAATCTCCTCGTTCGTTCTCCACTATTAGTGACTTTGGAGTGACTCTTTGTTGCATGTTGAGGAATAGTTATGTGATCCAATTATGTTAGTATTGTTGAGGGAACTTGCACTAGCGAAAGTATGAACCCTAGGCCTTGTTTCAACGCATTGCAATACCGTTTACGCTCACTTTTATCATTAGTTACCTTGCTGTTTTTATATTTTCAGATTACAAAAACTATTATCTACTATCCATATACCACTTGTATCACCATCTCTTTGCCGAACTAGTGCACCTATACAATTTACCATTGTATTGGGTGTGTTGGGGACACAAGAGACCTTTGTTATTTGGTTGCAGGGTTGCTTGAGAGAGAACATCTTCATCCTACGCCTCCTACGGATTGATAAACCTTAGGTCATCCACTTGAGGGAAATTTGCTACTGTCCTACAAACCTCTGCACTTGGAGGCCCAACAACGTCTACAAGAAGAAGGTTGTGTAGTAGACATCAGAAGTCGTGTCGTGAAGGGCCCGATGTCGCCGTTAGTTGTTAGGTTAGGCCGCTGCACCGCCGTGCACGAGTGCATCGTCGCCGCCCCTGCCGCATGTCGCCGGTGTTGCCTTCATCGTCGTTAGGTGCTTCGAGTGCCAGGCGGGTGTGCGGGTTCTCCATGCGACCCCGTTGGGCGTCTCCGCCGCTCCTTTTGGCCACCGGAGCAACTCCGACGAGCCTTCCGCTGCGTTCTGCCCGTCGCCGGTGATCTCCCATGTTCCTCTGCTCGGGCACCGTGTGGGACCTCGTGGGCCCCACCAGTCGGCCACACACAAGCCGGACCTGCTGCTCAGCCTCTTAGGGGACCAGGTCCCACCTGTCATCCCCTCTCCCTTTATTTTCCTTTTTCTTTTCTTTTAAATTCCATGGATATTCCATTTCTAGATATGGAATCTTTCCATTTTGGGCTAGTCCATTTCTGGACATTTCCAGTTTTGGAAATTACCTGTTGTGTCAATTTCCATTTAGGGCAGTATTTCACTTATAGCATTTGTGATGATTTTTCTACAGTAACCTAGACATATTATATATGTTTTTGGGGTAGAAAAATCACACCAATTCAGTGGTGGCATTAGTTTTTGCATTTGAGCAAGTTCATGACCATGTCATTTTACATCATGTTACTATTTTGTCATTTCTGCGTGATTAAATTCAAACATGCTATGTGGTATTTTGGCACATGTGTAGCTTCCTTTTCATGTCTACTCCATGCTAGATTTTATTCCATGCCATAAAGTGCACTGTGATGAGTGCCACAAGCTTGCAAAGTTGCTATCATGAATTTGTTTCTGCCATGCCATGATTTCTACATTGGTGCTATCATCAATTCTGTAGCTCTTTGGAACTAGTTCAGTAAGGGAGTCTTGTTGCTTGCATTTAGTAATAGCATGCCATGCTCAAGTTTGCCATGATATGTTCTTGAAGCATATGGTTTACTATGCATAAACTTTGCTACCTGATGCTGTTTCTGTCATGCTTAGTGAATTTCTGCTAAGTCTGTTAAACTGTTGTCATATGCATTTTTGCCATGTTGTTTTAGACTTGTTCTAGTGAGTTGTAGTAGTAGCTCATTGTTCATGATTTGTAGAGCTTCACTTGTACTTCATTGCCATGTATTTTGTTTTCATGTTTGGGTGATGTAGCATGTTTAAACTATGCATCTAAGTGGCCATGTTGTTGTGTTAAGCAGATTGCATCATATCTTGTTTTGCTTGTCATTTGCAAATCGTGCATCCGTTTCTGGTGATCTTCATATCAATTCCAACCAAAATCTCTCAACCTATCCAGTGGCATGCTTGGTTTGCCAAGTTAATGACATGATAATCTTTCCCCTTCCGGAGTACCCATATGCATTGCACATCATATATTGCATCCAATGCCAGGTCTTGCATCATGTTGCTTGCGCATAGCATCGTGATTGATTTTTGCTCCCTTGCTTGTGTTCTTGCTTTGGGTAGAGCCGGGAGACTAGTTCGTGAATGAGGATCCTGTCGAGTACGTTTAGAGGACAAGCTTTCGACAACCCTGAGAACGTTGCAGGCAAGATGATCATTACCCCCAATATCACTTCTATCTTTGCTTGCTAGTTGTTCATTCTATCGCTATGTCGCGCTACCTACCACTTGTTTATAAAGCCTCCCTTATTGCCATGTCAAACCTCTAAACCACCTTCCTAGCAAACCGTTGTTTGGCTATGTTACCGTTTTTGCTCAGCCCCTCTTATAGCGTTGCTAGTTGCAGGTGCAGTGCAGGTTGTTCCATGTTGGAACATGGATATGTTGGGATATCACAATATCTCTTATTTAATTAATGCATCTATGTACTTGGTAAAGGGTGGAAGGCTTGGCCTTTTGCCTGGTGTTTTGTTCCACTCTTGTCGCCTTAGTTTCCGTCATACCGGTGTTATGTTCCTTGAATTTTGCGTTCCTAACACGGTCGGGGTGTTATGGGCCCCCCTTGTCTCTTCGCCTAAAGTAAAGCTTTCCCGAGGAGATCCAACATTGGTCTTACCATTTGCCTAATAACAACTAAAATTTTGCATAGGGAGTAATTAACCCGAGGACTCTTAATCAACCCCCGGGCCAGTGCTTGCCATGAGTGTTGGTCCACCTACCTAGCAGTCGGCGGTGCCGCCCTTTGGCTATCGTCCACTTCGCATAGACGGATGAGTCTGTAGATAGAGAGTGCGCGACTCTGGACACGGATCTGACTCACCGGGAGATCTCCTTCGGATAGTTTTCCTTTCTTCGAAGAGCTTGTGCACCGGGATTTCGAGATTACTCGGGGTGTCCTGCGATGGAGGATTGTCTCCGCGGATCGTGATCTTGTCATGGGCTAAGTTGGGACACCCCTGCAGGGTTTAAACTTTCGAGAGTCGTGCCCGCGGTTATGTGGCAGATGGGAATTTGTTAATATCCAGTTGAAGATAACTTGACACTTGACTTAATTAAAATGCGCCAACCGCGTGTGTAACCATGATGGTCTCTTTTCGACGAGGGTCGGGAAGTGCACACGATGGGGTTATGTTTGAACGTAAGTAGTTCAGGATCACTTCTTGATCACTTCTAGCTCTGCGTCCGTTGCGTAGTTTCTCATCTTACTCTATACCCATATGTTAGCCACCATATTTTCTTAGTGCTTGCTGCAACTCCACCATATGACCACATATTACCTTTAAGCTTAAATAGTCTTGATATCGTGGGTTTTGAGATTGTTGAGTCCTCGCGACTCACCAAATACTACAAACACAGTTGCAGGTACCAACGAGACTAATGCAGGTGATGCCACTGAACTCAAGTGGGAGTTCGACGAAGACCTTGGCCATTACTACGTTTCCTTTTCGGACGATCAGTAGTGGTGCCCAGTAGGGACGATCGGGACTTAGCATGGGTGGTTGTCTTTATTCGTTTGATTCCGTCTATAGACAGACTTTGTGATCTTCTTGAATGATTGTACAACTTGATGATATTGTGTGACATTGTGGCGATTGTAAGCCAAAGCTCGTATTCTATCTATTCAGTACATGAGATGAGCAAAGATACAACCACTCTTGCGACCATACCAATATGCGCTTATACCCCAAGTCGTGCCTCGACACGTATGGAGTATAGTCACATATTGGGCGTTATAGTACTGAAACTTTCCAGAGCATTTTCGAACCATGGGTGTCATTGACTGAAGTTGAAGATCCCACAGCTCCATCCAGACAAGCCTCACGTCGTTTCCTTATTGCAACCAACACAGCATAGGCCGACTGCACAGAAAATATTCCATTCTTTTCGAAATTCCAAGCCCAAAAATCAGAGATGTTCCTTGTACAAAGAGGGATCCCTGGTATAGTGTATCAATTGAGGGAAATGTTTGATTAACCCGATCCATGTTGTTGTTGTTGCGTTAAAAAGCTTAGACACGCGGACATGGTGGTTATCGATCAAGCAACCGTACGGGTGCATCATCTCATCCCTCGGAATCCAAATTGTTTGTCCATATGTTGGTGGAATCACTATTTCCAGTTCGTCTAATCAATCCTTGCCTCATCACTTCCTTCCCTTTGATGATTGCCCTCCATACTTGGTTAGGGTGGACACCCAATTCCACACCAAGGAAGGATGATGAAGGTCACGAGCGAAAAGCTTCTGTCTACATAAAACAGTCAACATCCACTAAAAACATAAAACGGTCAACACCAAAGACATCCCACTGAAAACATTGCCAATCATGGTAGTTATTACTATAATGGTGCAACATAATCCCTTGAAAATAATATTCAAAAAAGTAGATACATTTAGAACATATCAAATGACCATTGGGGACTGGTTGTAGGCGATTCACCCATGGCCCTTGTTACATGAGTTATTTTTTGAGGGGTTGCTACTGGAGATACATAGTTTTTTCGGGGAGGGGGGGGGGGGTAAAGCCAGGTTTTATTCAAAAAAATCACAATGTGAGATACAAATGGGATCATTGGTTTGGCCAAACCAGACGTGGCTGATACGTCTTCGACATATCTATAATTTATGAAGTATTCATGCTATTATATTATCAACCTTAGATGTTTTATATGCATTTATATGCTATTTTATATGATTTTTGGGACTAACCTATTAACCTAGAGCCCAGTGCCAGTTTCTGTTTTTTCCTTGTTTTTGAGTTTTTCAGAAAAGGAATACCAAACGAAGTCCAATTGACGTGCCAATTTTTGACGATTTTTTATGGACCAAAAGAAGACCCCAGAGTAAAAGAGTTGGGCCAGAAGAGTCTCGGGCCGTCCACGAGGGTGGGGGCGCGCCCACCCCCCCAGGTGCGTGGGCCTGCCTCGTGGACGACTCGGGCACCTCCTTGACGTGAGACCGACGCCAAAAATTCCTATAAATATAGAAACCTCCAGAAAATAACCTAGATCGGAAGTTCCGCCGCCGCAAGCCTCTGTAGTCACGAGAAATCAATCTAGGCCCTCTCTGGCACCCTGCCGGAGGGGGCCATCATCACCGGAGGGCGTGGAGGAGGATCCCGGAGGGGCCATCATCACCACAAAGGCCAAGGACCATAGGGAGAACCTCTCCCCATCCAGGGGGCATGGAGGAGGAAGCACAAGGGGGAGAAGCTCTCCTCCTCTCTCTTGGTGGCACCGGAGTGCCATCGGGAGGGGAATCATCGTCGCAGTGATCGTCTTCATCAACATCACCATCATCATCACCATCCTCATCTCTTTTACGCGGTCCACTCTCCCACACCCTGCTGTAATCCCTACTTGAACATGGTGCTTTATGCCACATATTATGATCCAATGATGTGTTGCCATCCTATGATGTTTTGAGTAGATATTCTTTGTCTTTGGGTTGATTGATGATCTAGATTGGTCCGAGTTGTATGTTTTATTTTGGTGTTGTCCTATTGTGCCCCCCGTGTCGCGCAAACATGAGGGATTCCCGTTGTAGGGTGTTGCAATACGTTCATGATTCGCTTATAGTGGGTTGCGTGAGTGATAGAAGCATAAACCCGAGTAAGGGGATTGTTGCGTATGGGATAAAGGGGACTTGATGCTTTAATGCTATGGTTGGGTTTTACCTTAATGATCTTTAGTAGTTGCGGATGCTTGCTAGAGTTCCAATCATAAGTGCATATGATCCAAGAAGATAAAGTATGTTAGCTTATGCCTCTCCCTCATATGAAATGCAATGACGACTATCGGTCTTGTTAACAATTGCCTAAGACAATTCCGCACACCGACCCATCATCATTCCATACTCGCTATCTATAATATTTAGTAATATATTCTAACTTTATGATAACAACACCTACTTTTATATTTTAGCTCTCCGATATCATACAAAGTTATCCACTTCATACCCACAATATAGTTTTATTTCTCGTTTCTAGTTGGAAGCAAACGTTCGGTGTACGTAGAGTCGTATCAGTGGCAGATAGGGCTTGAGAGAATATTGATCTTACCTTTAGCTCCTTGTGGGTTTGACACTCCATACTTATCACTTCCACCTTTGGAAATTGCTACGATGATTCCCTGTACTTGGGGATTATCAAGCTCTTTTCTGGCGCCATTGTCGGGGAGCAATAGCGTGGGGTTGATAATCTCGTGTGTGCTTGTTTGCTTTTTTCACTAAGTAGTTTTTTTCCTTTTTTGTTTCTGTTTAGTTGTGGGTGAAACATACAAAAAAAAATTAAAAGAATGAAAATAAAAAAAATTACTTGCCTCTCATGCCTAAAATATTTTTCAAAAAGAGAAGTGATTGGAAAGTTGCATTGAAGAAGTGAGGGTCGACCTTGAGCACTCGTGTTCATGCTCACAGAAACAATGTAGAATTTTTCATGGAAGTTTCTCTGCAAATAATTATCCCCATATATATATATATATATATATATATATATATATCCGTTGTATTATAAAAATAATGTGCCAAGCTTTGGTTTTAGGATGATTAGATTGCTTGTTTACTATGTGCAGAACAAAAACAGAAACTTTGGCTGTAGCGTGTGATTTTACATTTTTTACTGGAAAGTCAAATGGGTCTGAAACCTTTTGCACCTTACTTCTGTATAAATTTCTCAAATTTTCAAATTTATTTCATAATTTTTGGAGTTACATAAGTTTACTAAACCTCCAGATTACTACAGACTGTCTTGTTTTAGACAGATTCTGTTTTTTCGTGTGTTGTTTGCTTATTTTGATGCATCTATGGCTGGTATCAGAGGGTATGAACCATAAAGAAGTTGGAATACAGTAGATATACTTCTAATATGAAATTGGAATGAGTTTGCAACAGTACCTAAAGGTAGTGATTTGCTTTATTATACTAGCGGATCTCACAAAGTTTTTGGTAAAGTTTTGTGTGGATGAAGTGTTCGAAGAACGAGGAGTTACCGATGTGAGAAGAATAAAGAGAGGAAAGAGCTCAAGCTTGGGGATTCCCAAGGCACCCCGATTAAATATTCTAAGAATACTCAAGCAACTAAGCTTGGGGATGCCTCGGTTGGCATCCCATCTTTCTTCTTCAACAATTATCGGTATACCTCGGTTTTTGTTTTGTTCACATGATTTGTGTCCTTTGTGTTTTTCTTTTTCTTTAAGAACCATGCTAGTATGAGATGTCCCTTCATCAATTTATAGAATACTTCATGTGCTTCACTTATATCTTCTAAGTATGATCTTATAGAATTGCTCTTTGAGCTTCACTTAAATCTTTTGAGTATGGCTTTATAGAATGCTTCGTGTGCTTCACTTATACATTTTGAGCTTTGATATTGGTTAGTCTATATTAATTGTAGAACGCTCCATGAACTTCACTTATATCTTTTGGAGTATGAATAATACTATCATCTAAAGCGGGTTTGGAAGAGTGTTAACTTTACGAACTAGTAATCCCGCTATTCCGAATGAGGATAATTTTGCTTATGTGGAGAGTAGTAAAATTTATATGCTCGTAGATCATGAAAAGAATGCTTTATGTGATGGTAATATTGTTGAACTCATTCATGATGCTACTGAAAATTATTATGAGGGAGGAATACATGTTTGTAGGAGTTGCAATAATATCAAGTTTCCTCTCTATATGCTTAAAGTTTTGAAATTATACTTGTTTTTCCTTCCTATGCTAGTTGATTCTTGTTTCTATAAATCACGTGCTCACAAAATCCCTAGGCATAGGAAGTGGGTTAGGTTTAAATATGCTAGTCATATTCTTCATGATGCTCTCTTTATGTTTCAATTCTTATCTTTTATGTGAGCATCATTGAAATCATCATGCCTAGCTAAAAGGCATTAAAAAACGCTTGTTGGGAGACAACCCAATATTTACCCTTACTGTTTTTGTGTGTTCTCATGATTAAGCTACTGTATTAATCATGTATTATAGCTTTTGTTTCAATAAAGTGCCAAGTAAGACCTTTGGAAAGACTTGGGTGAAAGTTAATGTGATCTTGCTGTAAAAAAACAGAAACTTTGCGCTCACGAGATTAGCTGCCATTTTTTAGAGAAGAATGCTTTGGTGCTGATTCTTTTTGCAGAGGATTAATAGACAAATTCCTCACGTCCACCAATTTATTTCATAATTGTTTGAGTAGCAGAAGTATAGTTAGTGTTCAGATCATTACAGACTGTTCTGTTTTCGACAGATTCTGTTTGCATTGCATAGTTTGCTTGTTTTCTAGTTTCTATGACTTATATTTCTCAATATAAATTGTAGAAATGATATGGTACAGTAGGCATTGTGTGAGAACAATGCCTTGTCTTTGAAAGTACCTAAGTGAATGGTTTACTCTTTATTATACTAACCTATCTCACGAAGTTCCATTAAGTTTTGTGTGATTGAAGTTTTCAAGCTTTGGGTGGGATATCGATATGAGGATAATAAGGAGTGGAAAGACCCTAAGCTTGGGGATGCCCAAGTCACCCCAAGGTAATTTTCAAGGAACACTTAAGTACCTAAGCTTGGGGGTGCCCCGGAAGGCATCCCCTCTTTCGTCTTAAAAAACTACCAGTATGCCTTACTCGGAGCTATATTTTTATTCGTCACATGATATGTGTTTTGCTTGGAGCGTATTTTCAATTTTACTTGATGTTTGAATAAAATCATTGGATCTGAAATCTTAAATGAAAAATAATCCTCCCATGGCTAGTTAATTATTTGACTACTCAGTGTCCTTCACTTATATCTTTTGGAGTAGCTTGTCATTTACTCACGTGCTTCACGTATATCCTACGAGTAAATGGTTGAATAATAGAATATCATAAATCTGAATTTATATATGTTTCATATGTTTATACCATGGGGAGTAATGACTCCACACAGAGTAAGTATAGGTAGTAAACTTATTGAAAGTTAGCAAATGTAGAATTGGTCACTTGAACAATTCATGAAAGAATATTGAAGGAAGAGAGATTTCACATATAAATATACTATCTTGGACATATTTTGTACTCCCTCCGTTCGGAATTACTTGTCCTGAAAATGGATGTATCTAGATGTATTTTAGTTCTAAATACATCCATTTTCGAGACAAGTAATTTCGAACGGAGGGAGTAATTGTGAGCACTCATTAAAATATGACATGCTAAAAGGTTGATGTCGGACTAGGAAGACAACGCAATGGGTTATGTTTTTTATATCCAAAATAAAGTATATTGTCTTGGATCATCCAACATGTTGAGCTTGCTTTCCCCCCTCACGCTAGCCAAATTCTTTGCACCAAGTAGAGATACTACTTGTGCTTCCAAACATTCCTTAAACTCGTTTTGCCATGAGAGTCCACCATACCTACCTATGGATTGAGTAAGATCCTTCAAGTAAGTTGTCATCGGTGCATGCAATAAAAATTGCCTTCTAAATATGTATGATCTATTAATGTGGAGAAAATAAGCTTTATACAATCTTGTGATGTGGAAGAAATAAAAGCGACGGACTTCATAATAAAGGTCCATATCAGAAGTGGCAATATAAAGTGACGTTCTTTTGCATTAAGATTTTGTGCATCCAACCATAAAAGCGCATAACAACCTCTGCTTCCCTCTGCGAAGGGTCTATCTTTTACTTTTATCTTCTACCTTATGCAAGAGTCATGGTGATCTTCACCTTTCCTTTTTACATTTTATCC
>NC_041384.1:501067816-501084788 GCF_002162155.2 Triticum dicoccoides
AGCCCCTATCTTTCTCCGTGTCTGATTAAAACTTTGAACCCATAAATATCACGTGAGTGTTAGCAGTTGTGAAAGATTAAATGATAGTTGAGTATGTGGAGTTTGCCAAATCAGAGCTTTGACAAAGACCCTTCCTGAAAATAAGATGAATTGCAATTGTTTGATGACTGAGAATATAGTTTGTTAGTTTCAAGAAAGTTTATGGTCTATACTTTAACATGTGAATAGCTTGTTACTTGATCATGAAAAGTTTTATGAAAATGAGCTACTGTTATGATACATAATGATGCTAGAAAAAGTGATTGGAGCTATCATTGATGAAACTTATGCACTTGCTAGCATTCGCACTTCGTAAATTATTTCTTTTATCATTTACCTACTCGAGGTCGAGCAGGAATTAAGCTTGGAGATGTTGATACGTCTCCAATGTATCTATAATTTATGAAGTATTCATGCTATTATATTATCAACCTTGGATGTTTTATATGCATTTATATGCTATTTTATATGATTTTTGGGACTAACCTATTAACCTAGAGCCCAGTGCTAGTTTCTGTTTTTCCTTGTTTTTGAGTTTTGCAGAAAAGGAATACCAAACGGAGTCCAATTGACGTGCCAATTTTTGACGATTTTTTATGGACCAAAAGAAGACCCCGGAGTAAAAGAGTTGGGCCAGAAGAGTCCCGGGCCGTCCATGAGGGTGGGGGGCGCCCCCCCCCGCCCCGGCACGTGGGCCTGCCTCGTGGACGACTCGGGCACCTCCTTGACGTGAGACTGCCGCCAAAAATTCCTATAAATACAGAAACCTCCAGAAAATAACCTAGATCGGAAGTTCCGCCGCCGCAAACCTTTGTAGTCACGAGAAATCAATCTAGGCCCTCTCTGGCACCCTGCCGGAGGGGGCCATCATCACCGGAGGGCATGGAGAGGATCCCAGAGAGGCATCATCACCACGAAGGCCAAGGACCAGAGGGAGAACCTCTCCCCATCCAGGGGGAGGGGCATGGAGGAGGAAGCACAAGGGGGAGAAGCTCTCCTCCTCTCTCTTGGTGGCACCGGAGTGCCATCGGGAGGGGAATCATTGCCGCAGTGATCGTCTTCATCAACATCACCATCATCATCACCATCCTCATCTCTTTTACGCGGTCCACTCCCCCGCACCCCGATGTAATCCCTACTTGAACATGGTGCTTTATGCCACATATTATGATCCAATGATGTGTTGCCATCCTATGATGTTTTGAGTAGATATTCTTTGTCTTTGGGTTGATTGATGATCTAGATTGGTACGAGTTGTATGTTTTTTTGGTGTTGTCCTGTTGTGCCCTCCGTGTCGCGCAAGCTTGAGGGATTCCCGCTGTAGAGTGTTGCAATACATTCATGATTCGCTTATAGTGGGTTGCGTGAGTGACATAAGCATAAACCCGAGTAAGGGGATTGTTGCGTATGGGATAAAGGGGGCTTGATGCTTTAATGCTATGGTTGGGTTTTACCTTAATGATCTTTAGTAGTTGCGGATGCTTGCTAGAGTTCCAATCATAAGTGCATATGATCCAAGAAGAGAACGTATGTTAGCTTATGCCTCTCCCTCATATGAAATTGCAATGACGACTATCGGTCTTGTCAACAATTGCCTAGGACAATTCCGCACACCGACCCATCATTATTCCACACTCGCTATTTATAATATTTAGTAATATATTCTAACTTTATGATAATAGCACCTACTTTTATATTTTAGCTCTCCGATATCATACAAAGTTATCCACTTCATACCCACAGCATAGTTTTATTTCTCATTTCTAGTTGGGAGCAAACGTTCGGTGTACGTAGAGTTGTATCAGTGGCAGATAGGGCTTGAGAGAATATTGATCTTACCTTTAGCTCCTTGTGGGTTCGACACTCCATACTTATCACTTCCACCTTTGGAAATTGGTACGATGATTCCCTGCACTTGGGGATTATCAGTGGCGCACCTGATAAACAGTAAGAGCAAACTTAGCTATACTACATGCTTCAACATTAACAACACAATACTATAAAGTAAAACTACACAGAAACTGAGTAGACTAAAGTTGTATCTCGTTGATAATAGCACCATATCTTCCCCGATCCCCTTATTAATGTGTGAGATCACTTGTTTAGAATCAGATGTCCACGGGAGATACTTAGTTGCGAGTCGAACAACTGGGTGAGGTCGGGCGAGTCTTTCTGAAGGAAATATGCCCTAGAGGCAATAATAAAGTTGTTATTTATATTTCCTTATATCATCATAAATGTTTATTATTCATGCTAGAATTGTATTAACCGGAAACTTAGTACATGTGTGAATACATAGACAAACAGAGTGTCACTAGTATGCCTCTACTTGACTAGCTCGTTAATCAAAGATGGTTAAGTTTCCTAGCCATGGACAAAGAGTTGTCATTTGATAAGAAGGATCACATAATTAGGGAATGATATGATTGACTTGACCCATCCGTAAGCTTAGCGTGATGATCGTTACAGTTTCATTGCTACTGCTTTCTTCATGACTTATACATGTTCCTCAGACTATGAGATTATGCAACTCCCGAATACCGGAGGAACACCTTGTGTGCTATCAAACGTGACAACGTAACTGGGTGATTATAAAGATGCTCTACAGGTGTCTCCGATGTTGTTCGTTGAGTTGGCATAGATCAAGATTAGGATTTATCACTCCGAGTATCGGAGAGGTATCTCTGGGCCCTCTCGGTAATGTACATCACAATAAGCCTTGCAAGCAATGTAGCTAATGAGTTAGTTATGGGATGTAGCATTACGGAATGAGTAAAGAGACTTGCCGGTAACGAGATTGAACTAGGTATTGAGATACCGACGATCGATCTCGGGCAAGTAACATACCGATGACAAAGGGAACAAACATATACCGTTATGCGGTTTGACTGATAAAGATCTTCGTATAATATGTAGGAACCAATATGAGCATCCAGGTTCCGCTATTGGTTATTGACCGGAAGTGAGTCTCAGTCATGTCTACATAGTTCTCGAACCCGTAGGGTCCGCACGCTTAACGTCCGGCGATGAACGATATTATGAGTTTATGTGTTTTGATGTACCGAAGGTAGTTCGGAGTCCCGGATTTGATCACGGACATGACAAGGAGTATCGGAATAGTCAAGACATAAAGATCGATATATCGGAAGCCTATGTTTGGACATCGGAATGGTTTCGAGTGGTTTGGGCATTTTTCCGGAGGACCGGGAGGTTACCAGAACCCCCCGGGGAGTATATGGGCCTTATTGGGCCTTAGTGGAATAGAGGAGAGGGAAGGGAAAAGAGGGAGGCGCGCCCCCAAGCACAATCCAAATTGGGAGAGGGGCCGAGCCCCCTTTCCTTCCTCTCTCTCTCCTCCTTCCTTCCTCTCCTACTCCTACTTGGAAGGGGGGGGGGGGTCCTACTCCCGGAGGGAGTAGGACTGCCCTAGGGCGCGCCATAGAGATGGCCTGCCCTCCCCCTTCCTCCACTCCTTTATATACGGGGGAGGGGGCACCCCATGGACACACAAGTTGATCATTGATCTTTTAGCTGTGTGCGGTGCCCCCCTCCACCATAATCCACCTCGATTATATTGTAGCGGTGCTTAGGCGAAGCCCTGTTCTAGTAGCATCATCATCACCGTCATCACGCCGTCGTGCTGACGAAACTCTCCCTCAAAGCTCTAATGGATCATGAGTTCGCGGGACGTCACCGAGATGAACGGGTGCAGATCGCGGAGGTGCCATATGTTCGGTACTAGGATCGGTCGATCGTGAAGACATACGACTACATCAACCGCGTTGTCATAACGCTTCCGCTTACGGTCTACGAGGGTACATAGACGATACTCTCCCCTCTCATTGCTATACATCACCATGATCTTGCGTGTGCATATTTTGTTGTTGAAATTATTGCGTTCTCCAACAGTGGCATCCGAGCCAGGTCTATGCGTAGATGTTATATGCACGGGTAGAACACAAAGGAGTTGGGGGCGTGGGTATATACATATTGCTTGCCGTCACTAGTTGATTCTTGATTGAACGGTATTTTTGGATGAAGCGGCTCAGACCGATATTACGCGTACGCTTAAGCGAGACTGGTTCTACCGACGTGCTTCGCACACAGGTGGCTAGTGGGTGTCTGTTTCTACAACTTTAGTTGAATCGGATTCAATGAACAGGGTTCTTTCTGAAGATAAAAAAGCAATTAGTATACCGTGTTGTGGTTTTTGGTGCGTAGGTGAGAACGGTTCTTGCTCAGCCCGTAGCAGCCACGTAAAACTTGCAACAACAAAGTAGAGGACGTCTAACTTGTATTTGCAGGGCTGGTTGTGATGTGATATGGTCAAGACGTGATGAGATATAAGTTGTTGTATGAGCTGATCATGTTTTCATTGAAGTTATCGGTAATTGGCAGAAGCCTTATGGTCGTCTCTTTATCGCATAAGATGCAAGCACCAAAAAATTGCTTTACTTTATCGCTATGCGATAGCAATAGTTGGCGAGACGACCATGTGATGACACGTTGATAGAGATCAAGATGATGGAGATCATGGTGTCATGTCGGTGACGATAGAGATCATGACGGTACTTTGGAGATGGAGATCAAAGGCGCAAGATGATCTTGGCCATATCATGTCACATATTTTGATTGCATGTGATGTTTATCCTTTATGCATCTTATTTTGCTTACTTCGGCGGTAGTGTCGGTGTCAAAACCGGCGGATCTCGGGTAGGGGGTCCCAAACTGTGCGTCTAGGATTGATGGTAACAGGAGGCGGGGGACACGATGTTTACCTAGGTTCGGGCCCTCTCGATGGAGGTAATACCCTACTTCCTGATTGATTGATCTTGATGATATGAGTATTACAAGAGTTGATCTACCACGAGATCGTAGAGGCTAAACCCTAGAAGCTAGCCTATGGTATGATTGTTGTATATGATCTATCGACTAGCCTGGCCTCGGTTTATATAATGCACCAGAGGCCTAGGATAACAAGGGTCCTAGCCGAATACGCCGGTGGGGAGGAGTCCTTGTCTTGATCACCAAGTCTTGTGGAATCTTCCATGTATGCGGCAGCTGTCCGAACTGGCCCATGAGTATACGGCCATGGGGGTCCTCGGCCCAATCTAACAGATCGGGAGATGACGTGGTGAGTACCCCCTAGTCCAGGACACCGTCAGTAGCCCCCTGAACCAGTCTTCAAATTAGGGACGCTCCTCGATTCTTCCGAACTGTTCTTCATCTTCGGTTGTCGGTCTTGAAAACTGGTTCAACAAATCTTCTCATCTTCGATCTTGAGGATCGCCGAAATGCATTCGACGAGTTTGCACGTCAGGTATCCGAGGAGCCCCTTTAAGTTTCCGGCCTTTATCAATGCCTTGTTATTTTTATGCCACACTTCGGGTTTGAAGTTGTTCCCGGGAGGCAGTGTCCTCTTGCGTCCGAGCTCTAACGCCGGATTGCATTCGAGGTATCTTTTGCAACCGAGCACCAATGCTGGACTGCTTCCGAGCTCCAACATTGAAATGTGTCCGAGCTCCAACGCCGGACTATATCCAAGATGTCATAGATCATCTTGGTCCAAAAAATTTGAAGGAGTTTAGCCGAGCTTAATGCCGGAAGCTAGCCGCTAGCGCCCGAGATTTATGCCGAACTGCTTCCAAGGTGGTGCACCACCCCGACCGCTGACTGATTTTTTGTGAATATTTTTAACTGGTCCAGTAGCCCTCAAGGTATGTATCAGTCTAAAACCCGAGATGCACCTGAAGGCAAGCATAAAACCGTTGTTCCCAGTAGCCCCTGAGACTCAGGTCGATGCGCGAAATCGGCCTAAGGATCAACTCCTAGCTCGACATCATACATAGGAATAAAAAACGCAGTATAATATATTAAAGATAATAGTGATCGGCGAACGGGCCCCTAAGAGAGGGTCATGAGAAGTCGCCGTGATATATTAGCTTGATGCCAGATAAGTCCAGATGGTACTTATTGTTGTCCGAAGACGCGCTTTCCCATAGTTCGGTCAAGCCGAACACTGAGCCCTTTGAATTTTCTGCATTGAATAGTGAAAGGATCGAGAAGAGGTGTCTAGAGGGGGGGGGGTGATTAGACACTAAGTACCAAAAGTTGCAGTTTTTAATTTCTTTAAGTTGAAGTGGAGTTCTGGCACAAGTTTAACAAACACAATACATATCAAGCAAGCATGCAAAGAGTATCTGAGCAGCGGAAAGTGAAGCATGCAACTTGCAAGAATGTAAAGGGAATGGTTTGGAGAATTCAAACGCAATTGGAGACACGGATGTTTTTGTCGTGGTTCCGATAGGTGGTGCTATCGTACATCCACGTTGATGGAGACTTCAACCCACGAAGGGTATGTAACGCCCCGGACACACCCGCCGGTGGTCGTTACTCCTGGCGGGATCTAGACTGTCCCCACAGATCAATACTAGTCTTTTCTATGCACTTTGTCCTCACTCGTGCGCACCCGGGAGCAACTTCCCGGTCGGTCACCCATCCTGACACTACTCCAAGCTGAGCACGCTTAACTTTGGAGTTCTGTCCGAATGGGCTCCCGGAAAAGAAAGAATTCCTTATTGATATGAGTAGTCTATCATCCCTAATAAGCCAGGCCATTACATACACCCCCACTCAGAGGAACCGACGTCCTCGTCGGGCCACAGGAACGTTCCCCCTTGGCACATACGTTTGTGCATCCAGTCCGATACATGTACCATGCCGTGTGCCACGACGGGTCACAAACGTCATGAACAACATGACCGCGCACCTGTCCACAAACATCCGTGTAACTGCGAGGGTCGGCTCTGATACCAACTTGTAACGCCCCGGACACACCCGCAGGTGGTCGTTACTCATGGCGGGATCTAGACTGGCCCCACAGATCAATACTAGTCTTTTCTATGCACTTTGTCCTCACTCGTGCGCACCCGGGAGCAACTTCCCGGTCGGTCACCCATCCTGACACTACTCCAAGCTGAGCACACTTAACTTTGGAGTTCTGTCCAAATGGGCTTCCAAAAAAGAAAGAATTCCTTATTGATATGAGTAGTCTATAATCCCTAATAAGCCAGGCCATTACAGGGTAACAGTTGCGCGAGTCCACGGAGGGCTCCGCCCACGAAGGGTCCACGAAGAAGCAACCTTGTCTATCCCATCATGTCCATCGCCCACGAAGGACTTGCCTCACTAGCGGTAGATCTTCACGAAGTAGGCGATCTCCTTGCCCTTGCAAACTCCTTGGCTCAACTCCACAATCTTGTCGGAGGCTCCCAAGTGACACCTAGCCAATCTAGGAGACACCACTCTCCAAGAAGTAACAAATGGTGTGTTGATGATGAACTCCTTGCTCTTGTGCTTCAAATGATAGTCTCACCAACACTCAACTCTCTCTCACAGGATATGGATTTGGTGGAAAGAAGATTTGTGTGGAAAGCAACTTGGGAAGGCTAGAGATCAAGATTCATATGGTGGGAATGGAATATCTTGGTCTCAACACATGAGTAGGTGGTTCTCTCTCAGAAAATGTGTATTGGAAGTGTAGGTATGTTCTGATAGCTCTCTCCACGAATGAAGAGTGAGTGGAGGGGTATATATAGCCTCCACACAAAAACTAACCGTTACACACAATTTACCAATCTCGGTGAGACCGAATTGAGAAACTCGGTCGGACCGATTTAGCAAACCTAGTGACCATTAGGATTTTCGGTGGGACTGAGATGCAACTCGGTGGGACCGATATGGTTAGGGTTAGGGCATAACGTAATCTCGGTGAGACCGATTACACAAACTCGGTGGAACCGATTTTGGTAATAAGCTAACCAGAGAGTTGGTCAGGCAAACTTGGTGAGACCGATTACACAAACTCGGTGGGACCGATTTTGGTAATAAGCTAACCAGAAAGTTTGCATTGTAATCTCAGTAGTACCGATTGCTCAATCTTGGTGGGACCGATTTTGGTAATGGACATACACAGAGAGATTACAATCCCATCTCGTTGAGACCGAGATCCCTATCGGTGAAACCGATTTGCCTAGGGTTTGTGGCAGTGGCTATGACATCTGAACTCGGTGGCGCCGGATAGAAAGAATCGGTGGGGCCGAGTTTGACTTTTGGTTTAGGTCATATGTGGATGTGGGAAGGTAGTTGAGGGTTTTGGAGCATATCACTAAGCACTTTGAGCAAGCAAGTCATTACGCAACACCTCATCCCCTCTTGATAGTATTGGATTTTCCTATAGACTCAATGTGATCTTGGATCACTAAAATAGAAAATGTAGAGTCTTGATCTTGAAGCTTGAGCTAATCCTTTGTCCTTAGCATCTTGAAGGGGTTCCACATCTTTTAGTCCATGCCACTTAATTTGTTGAACTTGTCTGAAACATACTAGGTAAAAGTATTAGTCCAACAAGAGATATGTCGTCATTAATTATCAAAATCACCCAGGGAGCACTTGTGCTTTCAATCTCCCCCTTTTTGGTAATTGATGGCAACATACATCAAAGCTTTAGATAAAGATATAGAGAATAGCAAGTAAAGCTTTGGAAAGACATGTAACAAGCATAGGCTCCCCCTACATGTATGCAGTCATGTGAATATGGAATATAGAAGCATGTGAGAGCATAACCACGACAGAGTAGCAATGTGTTACATGTATCTTGGCTATATGCATCAGGTCAAAAGATATGAATATGGGAAATGTACCTTCATGCCCATGAGTCCTTCTTGCAAACAGTATGTACATCAGCAAGAATTTCTCATACACATGACTGTGATGCATATACTTACTTTGTGGTCTTGAGTTGGCTAGGATGGGATGAGCCTGCGTAAACAAGGTTAGATAACACAGATGCACCCACTAGCTAGAGCAAACAAAAGAAACCACAAGAGTACCAAGACTGGGATGACATGTAGAGTGAGTACAGAGCACCACGATAGATATTGACATGTCCCCAAAGAGAAAGATATGCAATGAATTTAACAAATTTCTTTCCCTTGGATGTCTTGCTCCCCTTGAATCTAGCATGTGATACTGGGAGAAGATAGGGAACAGAAAAACAGAGCTCAAAGAAACAAATGAACAGAGCTAATGCAAATAAGCACATATGAACATGTCTTTCCCCCAAGAAGACATGTGGCATCTCTCCTCTTGAACATCAAGCATCTGGGATCCTTGAAGATTACTCTTTCCTGGAGTATTCCCTCCCCCTAGAGATCTCTCCCCTAGAGATATGATTAAGCTTTGATGTGATCTCTCTCTCCCCCCCCTTTGACATCAATTTCCAAGAAGGGTCTTCTGGAATTTGTTGTGAATGGGTTTGGTCCTTGAATCACAGTACAAAGCATTAAGGTAAATGTGATGCTTCTAGAGGACAAGATTCATTGAGTGGAGCTGGATCAAGAATAAAGCAGGAATAAATGGCAAAATGTTTTTCCTGTAGTGAAATCGGTGTCACCGAGTTGTATGCTTCAGTTGCTCCGAAAATCTTCGGCTAGACCGGAGACATGAAACCGGTGGGACCGAGTTCATCACAGAGAAAAACACTTGTCACCTCAGCTCACTGAACAAATAAGATCTCACGAAGATTTGCAATGAATTGGATGCAGAAAATGCAGAACAAAAAGCAAAGAAAATAAACTAAAAGATCTAGATGAAGTTTTTTGAAAGGGGAAACAAATATGCATGGGACAAATGCAAGAACACAGAAAAGAACACAAGAGAACTTCATCTAGAGATGGGCGGTGATAGAGTCACCTATGTTAGAGTATATTGACTTAGGAGTCAAGTCAGATCACTTGATCATAGGGCGTACTCATCGTTTAAGCTCAAAATGGGGTTACCATTTTTCGTTTAAGTATCTTAATGTATTCACATCTTGTCGAGTTGCTTTGACTCATGACTTGGAGTAAAGCTACTCTAAGATGGAATAGCATACCTTGGGTGGCGGTGTTGATCTTGATCATGTAGTTGAACTTGTGTGGGTTGCTCAAGGTTGATGTAGCTGTTGGGGAACATAGTAATTTCAAAAATTTCCTACATACACGCAAGATCATGGTGATGGATAGCAACGAGAGGGGAGAGTGTTGTCCACGTACCCTCATAGACCGAAAGCGGAAGCGTTTAGCACAACGTGGTTGATGTAGTCGTACGTCTTCATGGCCCGACCGATCAAGCATCGAAACTACGACACCTCCGAGTTCTAGCACACGTTCAGCTCGATGACGATCCCCGGACTCCGATCCAGCAAAGTGTCAGGGAAGAGTTCCGTCAGCACGACGGCGTGGTGACGATCTTGATGTTCTACCATCGCAGGGCTTCGCCTAAGCACCGCTACAATATTATCGAGGAGTATGGTGGAAGGGGGCACCGCACACGGCTAAGAAAACGATCACGAGGATCAACTTGTGTGTCTATGGGGTGCCCCCTGTCCCCGTATATAACGGAGTGGAGGAGGGGAGGGTCGGCCCTCTCTATGGCGCGCCCTAGGGGAGTCCTACTCCCACCGGGAGTAGGATTCCCCTTTTCCTAGTCCAACTAGGAGTCCTTCCATGTAGCAGGAGTAGGAGACAAGGAAGGGGAAGAGGGAAGAGAAGGAAGGAGGGGGCGCCGCCCCTCCCCCTAGTCCAATTCGGACTAGTCAATGGGGGGGCGCGGCCTGCCTCTTCCTCTCCCCTAAAGCCCAATAAGGCCCATATACTTCTTCCCCCGTATTCCCGTAACTCCCTGTTACTCCGAAAAATACCCGAACCACTCGGAACCTTTTCGATGTCCGAATATAGTCGTCCAATATATCGATCTTTACGTCTCGACCATTTCGAGACTCCTCGTCATGTCCCCGATCTCATCCGGGACTCCGAACTCCTTCGGTACATCAAAACTCATAAACTCATAATATAACTGTCATCGAAACCTTAAGCGTGCGGACCCTACGGGTTCGAGAACAATGTAGACATGACTGAGACACGTCTCCGGTCAATAACCAATAGCGGAACCTGGATGCTCATATTGACTCCTACATATTCTACGAAGATCTTTATCGGTTAGACCGCATAACAACATACATTGTTCCCTTTGTCATCAGTATGTTACTTGCCCGAGATTCGATTGTCGGTATCTCAATACCTAGTTCAATCTCGTTACAGGCAAGTCTCTTTACTCGTTTCGTAATACATCATATTGCAACTAACTTATTAGTTGCAATGCTTGCAAGGCTTATGTGATGGGCATTACCGAGAGGGCCCAAAGATACCTCTCCAGCAATCGGAGTGACAAATCCTAATCTCGAAATACGCCAACCCAACATGTACCTTTGGAGACACCTGTAGAGCTCCTTTATAATCACCCAGTTACGTTGCGACGTTTGATAGCATACAAAGTGTTCCTCCGGTAAACGGGAGTTGCATAATCTCATAGTCATAGGAACATATATAAGTCATAAAGAAAGCAATAACATCATACTAAACGATCGAGTGCTAACCTAACGGAATGGGTCAAGTCAATCACATCATTCTTCTAGTGATGTGATTCCGTTAATCAAATAACAACTCTTTTTGTTCATGGTTAGGAAACATAACCATCTTTGATTAACGAGCTAGTCAAGTAGAGGCATACTAGTGACACTCTGTTTGTCTATGTATTCACACATGTATTATGTTTCCGGTTAATACAATTCTAGCATGAATAATAAACATTTATCATGATATAAGGAAATAAATAATAACTTTATTATTGCCTCCAGGGCATATTTCCTTCAGTCTCCCACTTGCACTAGAGTCAATAATCTAGTTCACATCGCCATGTGATTCAACACTAATAGTTCACATCTCCATGTGATTAACACCCATAGTTCACATCGTCATGTGACCTATACCCAAAGGGTTTACTAGAGTCAGTAATCTAGTTCACATCGCTTATGTGATTAACACCCAAAGAGTACTAAGGTGGGATCATGTTTTTCTTGTGAGATAATTTTAGTCAACGGGTCTGTCACATACAGATCCGTAAGTATTTTGCAAATTTCTATGTCTACAATGCTCTGCACGGAGCTACTCTAGCTAATTGCTCCCACTTTCAATATGTATCTAGATCAAGACTTAGAGTCATCCAGATCTGTGTCAAAACTTGCATCGACGTAACTTTTTACGACGTACCTTTTGTCACCTCCATAATCGAGAAATATTTCCTTATTCCACTAAGGATAATTTTGACCGCTGTCCAGTGATCTACTCTTAGATCACTATTGTACTCCCTTGCTTAACACAGTGTAGGGTATACAATAGATCTGGTACACAACATGGCATACTTTATAGAACCTGGGGCATAGGGAATGACTTTCATTCTCTTTCTATCTTCTGCCGTGGTCGGGCTTTGAGTCTTACTCAATTTCACACCTTGTAACACAGCCAAGAACTTCTTTCTTTGACTGTTCCATTTTGAACTACTTCAAAATCTTGTCAAGGCATGTACTCATTGAAAAAACTTATCAAGCGTCTTGATATACCTCTATAGATCTTGATGCTTAATATGTAAGCAGCTTCACCGAGGTCTTTCTTTAAAAAAAACTCCTTCCAAACACTCCTTTATGCTTTGCAGAATAATTCTACATTATTCCCGATCAACAATATGTCATTCACATATATATTTATCAGAAATGTTGTAGTGCTCCCACTCACTTTCTTTTAAATACAGGCTTCACCGCAAGTCTGTATAAAACTATATGCTTTGATCAACTCATCAAAGCGTATATTCCAACTCTGAGATGCTTGCACCAGTCCATAGATGGATCGCTGGAGCTTGCACATTTTGTTAGCACCTTTAGGATTGACAAAACCTTCTGGTTGCATCATATACAATAAATCCATTAAGGAATGCAGTTTTATTTATCCATTTGCCAGATTTCATAAACTGCGGCAATTGCTAATATGATTCGGACAGACTTAAGCATAGATACGAGTGAGAAACTCTCATCGTAGTCAACACCTTGAACTTGTCAAAAACCTTTTGCGACAATTCTATCTTTGTAGATAGTAACACTACTACCAGCGTCCGTCTTCCTCTTGAAGATCCATTTAATCTCAATGGCTTGCCGAACATTGGGCAAGTCAACCAAAGTCCATACTTTGTTCTCATACATGGATCCTATCTCAGATTTCATGGCCTCAAGCCATTTTGCGGAATCTGGGCTCATCATCGCTTCCTCATAGTTTGTAGGTTCGTCATGGTCAAGTAGAATGACCTCCAGAACAAGATTACCATACCACTCTGGTGCGGATCTCACTCTGGTTAACCTATGAGATTCGGTAGTAACTTGATCTGAAGTTACATGATCATCATCATTAGCTTCCTCACTAATTGGTGTAGTAGTCACAGGAACAGATTTCTGTGATGAACTACTTTCTAATAAGGGAGAAGGTACAATTACCTTATCAAGTTCTACTTTCCTCCCACTCACTTCTTTCAAGAGAAACTCCTTCTCTAGAAAGGATCCATTCTTAGCAACGAATGTCTTGCCTTTGGATCTATGATAGAAGGTGTACCCAACAGTCTCCTTTGGGTATCCTATGAAGACATATTTCTCCGATTTGGGTTTGAGCTTATCAAGATGAAACCTTTTCATATAAGCATCACAATCCCAAACTTTAAGAAACGACAACTTCGGTTTCTTGCCAAACCATAGTTCAGATTGTGTCGTCTCAACGGACTTAGATGGTGCCCCTTTTTAACGTGAATGCAACTGTCTCTAATGCATGATCCCAAAACGATATTGGTAAATCGGTAAGAAACATCATAGATTGTACTATATCCAATAAAGTACAGTTATGACGTTCGGACACACCATTATGTTGTGGTGTTCCAGGTGGCATGAGTTTGTGAAACTATTCCACATTGTTTTAATTGAAGACCAAACTCGTAACTCAAATATTCGTCTCTGCGATCAGATCGTAGAAACTTTATTTTCTTGTCACGATGATTTTCCACTTCACTCTGAAATACTTTAAACTTTTCAGACTTATGTTTCATCAAGTAGATATACTCATATCTGCTTAAATCATCTGTGAAGGTCAGAAAATAATGATACTTGTCGCGAGCTTTAATATTCATCGGACCACATACATCAGTATGTATGATTTCCGACAAATCTGTTGCTCGCTCCATTGTTCCGGAGAACGGAGTCTTTAGTCATCTTGCCCATAAGGCATGGTTCGCAAGCACCAAGTGATTCATAATCAAGTGATTCCAAAATCCCATCAGCATGGAGTTTCTTCATGCGCTTTACACCAATATGACCTAAACGGCAGTGCCACAAATAAGTTGCACTATCATTATTAACTTTGCATCTTTTGGTTTCAATATTATGAATATGTGTATCACTATGATCGAGATCCAATGAACCATTTTCATTGGGTGTGTAACAATATAAGGTTTTATTCATGTAAACAGAACAACAATTTATTCTCTTACTTAAATGAATAACCGTATTACAATAAACATGATCAAATCATATTCATGCTCAACGCAAACACCAAATAACACTTATTTAGGTTCAACACTAATCCTGAAAGTATAGGGAGTGTGCGATGATGATCATATCAATCTTGGAACCACTTCCAACACACATCGTCACTTCACCCTTAACTAGTCTCTGTTTATTCTGCAACTCCCGTTTCGAGTTACTAATCTTAGCAACTGAACTAGTATCTAATACTAAGGGGTTGCTATAAACACTAGTAAAGTACACATCAATAACATGTATATCAAATATACTTATGTTCACTTTGCCATCCTTCTTATCTGCTAATCACTTGGGGTAGTTCCGCTTCCAGTGACCAGTCCCTTTGCAGTAGAAGCACTTAGTCTCAGGCTTAGGACCAGACTTGGGCTTCTTCACTTGAGCAGCAACTTGCTTGCTGTTTTTCTTGAAGTTCCCCTTTTACCCTTTGTCCTTTTCTTGAAACTAGTGATCTTGTCAACCATTAACACTTGATGCTCTTTCTTGATTTATACCTTCATCAATTTCATCATCATGAAAAGCTCGGGAGTCGTTTTCGTCATCCCTTGCATACTATAGTTCATCACGAAGTTCTACTAACTTGGTGATGGTGACTAGAGAATTCTGTCAATCACTATCTTATCTGGAAGATTAACTCCCACTTGATTCAAGCAATTGTAGTACCCAGACAATCTGAGCACATGCTCACTAGTTGAGAGATTCTCCTCCATCTTTTAGCTATAGAACTTGTTGGAGACTTTATATCTCTCAACTCAAGTATTTGCTTGAAATATTAACTTCAACTCCTGGAACATCTCATATGGTCCATGACGTTCAAAACGTCTTTGAAGTCCCGATTCTAAGCCGTTAAGCATGGTGCACTAAACTATCAAGTAGTCATCATATTTAGCTAGCCAAACGTTCATAATGTCTGCATCTGCTCCTACAATAGGTCTGTCACCTAGCAGTGCATCTAGCACATAATTCTTCTGTGCAGCAATGAGGATAAACCTCAGATCACGGATCCAATCCGCATCATTGCTACTAACATATTTCAACACAATTTTCTCTAGGAACATATCAAAATTAAACGGGGAGCAATATTGCGAGCTATTGATCTACAACATAGATATGATAATACTACCAGGATTAAGTTCATGATAAATTTAAGTTCAATTAATCATATTACTTAAGAACTCCCACTTAGATAGACATCCCTCTAATCCTCTAAGTGATCACGTGATCCAAATCAACTAAAACATGTCCGATCATCACGTGAGATGGAGTAGTTTCATTGGTGAACATCACTATGTTGATCATATCTACTATATGATTCACGCTCGACCTTTCGGTCTTCCTGTTCCGAGGCCATACCTGTATATGCTTGGCTCGTCAAGTATAACCTGAGTATTCTGCGTGTGCAATTGTTTTGCACCCGTTGTATTTGAACGTAGAGCCTATCACACCCGATCATCACGTGGTGTCTCAGCATGAAGAACTATTGCAACGGTGCATACTCAGGGAGAACACTTCTTGATAATTAGTGAGAGATCATCTTAAAATGCTACCGTCAAACTAAGCAAAATAAGATGTATAAAAGATAAACATCATATGCAATCAAAATATGTGACATGATATGGCCATGATCATCTTGCGCCTTTGATCTCCATCTCCAAAGTACTGTCATGATCTCTATCGTCACCAGCATGACACCATGATCTCCATCATCTTGATCTATATCAATGTGTCGTTACATGGTCGTCTTGCCAACAATTGCTCTTGCAACTATTGTTATCGCATAGCGATAAAGTAAAGCAATTATTTGGCGCTTGCATCTTATGCAATAGAGAGACAACCATCACTACTGGAAACTGGGAATTTGCCATCAGCCAGCTCTTTGCCA
Organism: Triticum dicoccoides; assembly: GCF_002162155.2. Lineage (NCBI taxonomy): Eukaryota > Viridiplantae > Streptophyta > Magnoliopsida > Poales > Poaceae > Triticum > Triticum dicoccoides. The sequence goes on from NC_041384.1 coordinate 501,084,247, forward strand.
TCTGCCAGCTGATGGCAAAGAACGTCTTTGCCATCTGCTTATAAAAAACAGATGGCAAAAAACTGATAGACGGCAAAGAACATGGTTGCCATCAGCCAATTCTTTGCCATCTGCTAGTGGATGGCAAATAATCTTTGCCATCTGCCAGCAGATGGCAAAGAGGTGGGTAGGGGTCCAGTGCTGTAACGGCCTGTCAACCCACCTCTTTGCCATCTGCCAGCAGATGGCAAAGAATCTTTTCCGTCTGTTGGCAGATGGCAAAGAAGTGGGTGGGGCCCAATGAATGACGGCGCTGTAACGGCCCAGTAGCCCCACCTCTTTGCCATCTGCCAGCCGCTGGCTGATGGCAAAGATATGGGCCTTTGCCATCCGTTGGCTGATGGCAAAGAGGTCGGACTATCTCCTCCCCTCTCTTCTTCTAAAAAAAATTTGTCCTCCCCTCTCTCCCAGCCCGCCCCCACCCCTCTCTCTCTCTCCCAGCCCGGCCCCACCCCTCTCTCTCCCCACCTCACCCACCCACACCACCGTTGTCTAAAAAAAAC
>NC_041384.1:501085353-501102823 GCF_002162155.2 Triticum dicoccoides
GCCGCCCCCTCCCCGCGGCCCTCCCGGCCACCGCGGCCCTCCCGGCCACCGCGGCGTGCCCCGCGGCCCTCCCCACCACCGCAGCCCGCCCCTCCACCGAGCCAGGCCACGGCGTCGCCCCCTTCCCGCGGCATCGGTATCGGTCGAGCGCGTCTCGGTCCAGATGCATACATAGGCTGGCGGAGGGCATCGTTTTCCTCCGGATTCCCTTCCCACCGGGCTGCTTCGTCACTAGATCCGTCGTCCACTGACCCCATCCTCTATACATACGGTACGGTACCAACGCCTCTCCCCTTCCGTATCATATCTCTACAAAGTTCCATCGTTTCAGAGCTTCACTTGTTATTATTACTCTCTCACGAGATTGATTTCCAACCCCACCGCAACAACAAGAAAAAGATCGATTTCCAACTAAGACAGAATCATTTTGATTCAGAAACCTGGGAGATAATTCAGATTCGGGTTCTAGAAATATTTCAGATTCAGTAAGGCTTGGGACTAGGGAAAGAAGAGTGCACGAATAAGTATAATAATGCGTCTGAAATTACAGTTTGTTCCTATCTGATTCTGACGATACCTACTTTCAAGGTCCACTTCTTACAAAGTACGTAGTAGTAACATGTGTTTTCCTTATGGAAACTCAAGTCTCTTTTCTTGACTAAACCAAATTAATATCAGCTCCAGTTTGATCATTTGATGGCATAGGTTTTGAGAATAACATAGTATTAACACTGCAATTTTTATGGGTAACCAAACACCTCACTGTAATTAAAAGTTTAGTATTAAACGAAACTACAGTATTGTTAGAATACTTTGAAAATACTGTGCTATCAAACGGGGCCTTAGTATGGGGTGGGGCTGCGAGTGCATGGAACGGTGGCTCAGCTCGGCTCAGCCGGCGGGAAGGAGTGAGAGGGACATATGAGCTGGTTGTTTCTTCCTCCGGGCTCCTGATGGGATGGCCCGTATGTTAGCTAGCTGAGCATGTTGATCAGCTCCGGCCAGCAGGCGTGTGCTTGCACTGCTAATGGCTAGGTAGCTGAGGCCCCGTTTGATAACAAAGTATTTTCTAAGTATTCTTAGAATACTGCAGCTTTTTATAATACTGTGGTTTTTATTACAAAGGGTTGTTTGATTGTCTCTAAAAACTGTGATTTTAATACTGCAGTTTTTTGCAAACTACAATATTTTCTCTGCATAAAAAAGGGAACCACATACCTCTTTTTTTAAAACTGAGCTCACTGAGGAGAAAAGAGAGTCTCTCGCTCAGACCTTCTTCTCAACATCCTCTTTTTACTTCTATATGCAAACTTGGACATATACATCTGGTGGGGTGGTCCTTGTGTGCATGGTTATATTGACAATGCAGCCTCACTATTACTCCTAGTAGTTATCGGCAGCAATTTAAAAGAATCTCACCAAGTTATTGAACTGCAGAATAAGGCCCCTTGTGTGTATTAAAACTGAAACTTCTGGCTGCACTTGTCTCGTTGAGATTTACAGAACTGCACTTGATATTAACTAGATCATTATCTCTAATTTTGAGATAAATATGGAAGTGTAGTGCTGATTGTGTAGCAGCTACAGTTTTGACAGGATAAAAGAATTACTCCTAGTTAGTATCTCATATGAGATGTTTGTGTAGGAATATATCACTAGCTTATATGATAGTTAGCTCTATTTATGTAGTTTGCATGCACTTTCTACACACATATTGCAATGTGATTGTTTGCTGATATGCTTTAAGTAGTGATGTTCATGCTGTTTCTACATGACAAGTAAAAACAACACGAGTATATGGGCTTACATGAGTTCTGCTAGTTGAGTTTCTTTGATAAAATGTTCACTTTGAATTTCTAATTGATGTAGACTCTCACATCTTTATTTTGGAATCAGACGGTATTTGTTCTTGGTCATTTTACGACACTGTCTTGTAAGGGAGAAAGGCTTGGTCTCTCTATTTGGTTGTTGTTTTAGCTCTTGCAGATTGCCATATATGACGTGCTAATTGTTTTTAGCTCTTGACATAGTTAAACTTTGGATGCCCTAGTGCCTGCTGCTTATGTTTGTTTACTCGGTTTGAACTCTGAATGATATGTTGTTATCCTGATTGCAGGTCTGATGAGTTGGTTTTGCTTGTGTGTGAGGAGGCATGTTGTGGTTAACATCGAGTCAGGGTGCCTACCTTTGTATTTGAATCTGTGAGGTAATGAAGGCAAAAAAGAAGTTTCTACTTGCACTGTTCTTGCAAGGAAACAGAGACAAACTTGTGGTTACTGAAGCATTACTCTGTAGTTTCTACTTGCTCTGTCAAATACATTCTGTTGTTGATCATCTTCAGTAAATTCTAAGCCTCAGCTACTCTGTTGTTAAAGCTTCCCTGTTACAGTTTTATATTTATTAGATAGGTTCGCTACTCTGAAAAAAAGGTTAGTTGCTGATTTAGCATCACAGGAGGGTACCAACTAAGAACTTTTGGAGTGACAACAAAATTTAATTAAAGGGGAAAAACTGTTTGTTTGAGCTTCCAATTTCCCTCACCTCTCTTACCTTTTTCCAGATCTGGACCGTCAACCGCCATGACCATGATCAACGCGTCCTCGGCCTCCCAGACGAGGATGGAATGAGCAGGGCAAGAGAAGAGGAGGGAGCAGGCCGACGCCCGACGGCGACCTGACCATCCTCCTGGATCTCATCGGCAACCCCCTGGCCTGGAGGCCGCCCGCCCGCCCGCCGTCAGTGCGGGGCCTGCGGCACCACTTCCTCGTGCTCCTCCTTAACATCCAGTGAGGCTTTGCTTCTCCCCATCCCCTCTATTCCACCATGTTTTTTTGTAATTTTTGCCCATGATGTTGCTTCGCACTTTATTCATATATTGTATTTGGCACAGGTTCATATGTTCATAAGAGTTATCTGTGATGCTGCTTGCACAGTTCAAGAAAATCATATCATCTGTTGGCACTTTGTCCATGTATTTTAACATTGCATGTTTTGATTTTGTGATTTGGGTGCATTGTTTCCTGATTAACATGAATTAATGGATCTACACAAGCAAGGCACTTATTAACTTGGCACTGTTAATTAAGAAAATTTGATGAAGCACGCACTGTTAATTTCAGCAGCACTCTTTGCCTTTGCATGTGAATTAATGGATATGGCACCTTCTTATACAAATCAATGGATTTGGCACTTAGTGTTATGAATCTTATGAACAAGTTAACGTCACTGATGTGTATGATATGTATGCATACTTGGAACATTATGATATGTATGCATACTTGAATGGTAGTAACTTGAATGCATCAACATTAGTGCTATAGAGTTGTTATCCGAGCTAGTTCTGTTTACTTTTAATATAGGTCTAGTAGTCACCAGTACTTACATCCTATGCTATAGTAGTCCTTGTTCATATTTACTAGCTAAGTTTGCTTGTCCTGGGGATCTACATACATGCCATTCGTGTTTCACGCTTTCTCTGAAATGAAATAATAAGGTGCACTTTCCAGGGACCAGGACGACCACCGGGACCTCCATGACGATGACGAAGCCCCGCACATGGTCGAGCTCGATGGAACAACAGTGCCTCGGTGTGGTGCAGCCGAGTTGGGCCAACGACTACGTTATGGTCCTCGTTATGGTCGAGTTTTTGTTTTGACCTTGTGAAACTTGCTACCTATGGATGAAACTGTGTAATATTGATGAGACTATGTATATGTACGGATGAAACTTGCTACTATTGGTAACATGTGTTGGATACATATGTGTTCATGACTATTGGTAATATGTGTTGAATATGCTATATTGGTCATATAAATCTATTTGTGTTTGATTTCTATGAAAATGAATTGATATAAGAAAAAACAAAATTAAATGGGGCAATATAGTCACTTTGCCATCTGCTGGCAGATGGCAAAGAGCTTTGCCATCAGCTGGCAGATGGCAAAAAGGCCACGTGTCATCTACATGTAACTTTTGGGCTGGCCTATTTGGGCTCTTTGCCGTCTGCCAGCAGATGGCAAAGAGGTTTGCCATCTTCCAGCAGATGGCAAAGTCACAGGCTCTTTGCCATCAGCCAGCAGACGGCAAAGAAGCCTTTACCGGCAGGGTTTCAGACGACCTGTTTGCCATCTGCTGGCAGATGGCAAAGCCTTTGCCATCCGCCGACCATGCCTTTGCCATCTGCCATGGCAGATGGCAAAGTGCCAGATTCCAGTAGTGCATCAGGATTTTGCCAGTTGCCGATAACTTCAACAAAACATGATCATCTCATACAACAACTTATATCTCATCACGTCTTGACCATATCACATCACAACATGCCCTGCAAAAACAAGTTAGACGTCCTCTACTTTGTTGTTGCAAGTTTTACGTGGCTGCTACGGGCTTAGCAAGAACCGTTCTTACCTACGCATCAAAAACCACAACGATAGTTTGTCAAGTTGGTGTTGTTTTAACCTTCGCAAGGACCGGGCGTAGCCACACTCGGTTCAACTAAAGTTGGAGAAACTGACACCCGCCAGCCACCTATGTGCAAAGCACGTCGGTAGAACCAGTCTCGCGTAAGCATACGCGTAATGTCGGTCCGGGCCGCTTCATCCAACAATACCGCCGAACCAAAGTATGACATGCTGGTAAGCAGTATGACTTATATCGCCCACAACTCACTTGTGTTCTACTCATGCATATTACATCAACGCATAAAACCTAAGCTCGGATGCCACTGTTGGGGAACGTAGTAATTTCAAAAATTTCCTACGCACACGCAAGATCATGGTGATGCATAGCAACGAGAGGGGAGCGTGTTGTCCACGTACCCTCATAGACCGAAAGCGGAAGCGTTTAGCACAACGCGGTTGATGTAGTCGCACGTCTTCACGGCCCGACCGATCAAGCACCGAAACTACGACACCTCCGAGTTCTAGCACACGTTCAGCTCGATGACGATCCCCGGACTTCGATCCAACAAAGTGTCAGGGAAGAGTTCCGTCAGCACGACGGCGTGGTGACGATCTTGATGTTCTACCGTCGCAGGGCTTTGCCTAAGAACCGCTAAAATATTATCGAGGAGTATGGTGGAAGGGGGCACCGCACACGGCTAAGAAAATGATCACGAGGATCAACTTGTGTGTCTATGGGGTGCCCCCTGTCCCCGTATATAAAGGAGTGGAGGAGGGGAGGGCCGACCCTCTCTATGGCGCGCCCTAGGGGAGTCCTACTCCCACCGGGAGTAGGATTCCCCTTTTCCTAGTCCAACTAGGAGTCCTTCCATGTAGCAGGAGTAGGATACAAGGAAGGGGAAGAGGGAAGAGAAGGAAGGAGGGGGCGCCGCCCCTCCCCCTAGTCCAATTCGGACTAGTCAATGGGGGGGGGGCGCGGCCTGCCTCTTCCTCTCCCCTAAAGCCCAATAAGGCCCATATACTTCTTCCCCCGTATTCCCGTAACTCCCCGGTACTCCGAAAAATACCCGAACCACTCGGAACCTTTCCGATGTCCGAATATAGTCGTCCAATATATCGATCTTTATGTCTCTACCATTTAGAGACTCCTCGTCATTTCCCCGATCTCATCCGGGACTCCGAACTCCTTCGGTACATCAAAACTCATAAACTCATAATATAACTGTCATCGAAACCTTAAGCGTGCGGACCCTACGGGTTCGAGAACAATGTAGACATGACCGAGACACGTCTCCGGTTAATAACCAATAGCGGAACCTGGATGCTCATATTGGCTCCTACATATTCTACGAAGATCTTTATCGGTCAGACCGCATAACAACATACGTTGTTCCCTTTGTCATCGGTATGTTACTTGCCCGAGATTCGATCGTCGGTATCTCAATACCTAGTTCAATCTCGTTACCGGCAAGTCTCTTTACTCATTTCGTAATACATCATCTCGCAACTAATTCATTAGTTGCAATGCTTGCAAGGCTTATGTGATGTGCATTACCGAGAGGGCCCAGAGATACCTCTCTGACATTCGGAGTGACAAATCCTAATCTCGAAATACGCCAACCCAACATGTACCTTTGGAGACACCTGTAGAGCTCCTTTATAATCACCCAGTTATGTTGTGACGTTTGGTAGCACACAAAGTGTTCCTCCGGTAAACGGGAGTTGCATAATCTCATAGTCATAGGAACATGTATAAGTCATGAAGAAAGCAATAGCATCATACTAAACGATCGAGTGCTAAGCTAACGGAATGGGTCAAGTCAATCACATCATTCTTCTAATGATGTGATTCCGTTAATCAAATAACAACTCTTTTTGTTCATGGTTAGGAAACATAACCATCTTCGATTAACGAGCTAGTCAAGTAGAGGCATACTAGTGACACTTTGTTTGTCTATGTATTCACACATGTATTATGTTTCCGGTTAATACAATTCTAGCATGAATAATAAACATTTATCATGATATAAGGAAATAAATAATAACTTTATTATTGTCTCTAGGGCATATTTCCTTCAGTAGCCCATCAAGAGTTGGGAGCACCCTTTGGATTTTGAGTTCATCTACCTACATGGGTTAGTTTTCGCAAGGAAGAGCACTTGTGTATCCAACATGACAATCATGAAACTCAACATAGAATTTGTCAAAGGATATGTTGGAAAGGTTCCGTGCTTCCTTGTCATCAACCACCATTGTGTAGAGACTTGGTGATGTAGAGATTGCTCAAGATGTGAGTGAGTTGCAATCTCATAGAGTTAGATTCATCCAAGTACCTACAAGGGTTAGATAACATGCAAGATGCAAATTTTCAAGACATAAGATAATCATCATAGGAGAAATATCAAGTGATTAGTCGTAAGCTCAAGTCTTGCATGTATCCAATGGAGTTCCTACTCCAAGTTTGAAGCATCAATGATGTTCAATTCACCTCTTAACCTGCAAAACACTTTCTCATCAAGTGGTTTAGTGAATATATCCGCTAATTGCTTATCGGTGCGAACATGCTTAAGGTTTATGTCACCCTTAGCAACGTGATCTCGAATGAAATGATGACGAACTTCAATATGCTTAGTTCGAGAGTGTTGCACGAGATTGTGAGCAATCTTGATAGCACTTTCATTGTCACAAAGTAATGGAACATGTTTCACATATATCCCATAATCTTTAAGAGTTTGGGTCATCCAAAGTAATTTAGCACAACATGAACCAACGGCAATGTATTCCGCTTCGGCGGTGGATAAGGATACCGAGTTTTGTTTCTTGGAAGACCAAGACACAAGCGATCTACCAAGGAATTGACAAGTACCCGAAGTGGACTTTCTATCAACCTTGTCACCGGCATAGTCCGAGTTGGAGTAGACAACAAGATCAAAGGAAGCCCCTTTGGATACCAAATGCCAAAATTTGGTGTATGTATTAAGTATCTCACTATCCTCTTGACGGCCTTAAGATGACATTCCTTAGGAGCAGCTTGATATCGTGCACACATGCACACACTTAGCATGATATCAGGACGTGAAGCACATAGATATAACAATGAACCAATCATAGAGCGGTAAACTTTTTGATCAACTGGTTCACCATCTTTGGTCAAATCAAGATGTCCACTAGTAGGCATGGGTGTAGTCATACCTTTGCATTCTTGCATATTGAACTTCTTGAATAAGTCCTTAGTGTACTTCGTTTGAGAGATAAAGGTGCCTTCCTTAGTTTGCTTGATTTGCAAACCAAGAAATAATTTGAGTTCACTCATCATAGACATCTCAAACTTCTCCGACATTAGCTTCCCAAACTTTTCACTAAAATGAGGGTTAGTTGATCCAAATATAATATCATCAACATAAATTTGGCATACAAATAGTTCTCCATTAACCCTTTTAGTAAAAAGAGTAGAATCTATTTTTCCAATTTCAAAGCCTTTTTCAATAAGGAACTTGGTCAAGCATTTATACCATGCTCTAGGAGCTTGTTTAAGACCATAAAGGGCTTTGTGAAGTTTGTAGACATGATTAGGTTTCTTAGGATTGACAAAGCCGGGAGGTTGCTTAACATAAAATTCCTCCTCAATTTCACCATTTATAAAAGCACTTTTAATGTCCATTTGGTACAAAGTGATATCATGGTGATTAGCATAAGCAAGTAAGATGCGAATGGACTCAAGTCTAGCAACGGGAGCATATGTCTCACCATAGTCCATACCTTCGACTTGTGTGTAGCCTTGGGCGACGAGATGTGCTTTGTTGCGAACCACTTCCATCTTCATCTTGCTTGTTGCAAAACACCCATTTGGTACCGATGATGTTGTGGTTGTTGTCAGGCTTCTCGACCAATGTCCACACTTGATTTCTCTCAAAGTTGTGTAGATCTTCATGCATAGCGTTTATCCAGTCCGGATCCTCCAATGCTTCTTCATCCTTCATAGGTTCAATGCTAGAGATGAATGAGTAATGTTCACAAAAGTTAGCCAAACGAGTTTTAGAGCGAGTGATTCTCCCGGTTTGGATATCATTGTAGATTTGCTCCACGGGATGATCTTTAGCAATTCTTGCTCGAACTCGTGAAAGCTTTTGCTTGGGTCTTGGTTGAACATCTTCTTCATCTTGTTCTTCTTCTTGTCCTTCTTCATTGTTAGCGTTGTCGTTCTCTTGTCGTGGTGGAGAAGGAGGTTGTTGACATTCGTCTTGGTGCACTTCCTCGTTTTCTTCATCTTGGTGTGTCCCACTCGTGGATGCTTCCGTATCAACTCTTGGTTCACCTTGTCGTGAGGTAGAAGCTTCCACTTGGACGGACGAGGTACTCTCCTTTATCTCCATTGGACGAATCTTGCCAATAGACAAGTCTTGGATTGCTTCCGAGGGATCTTTGTCTCCTACATCAATTGGCAATTGCTCTACTTGCGAGCCGTTAGATTCATCAAACTTCACATCTACCGTTTCTTCAACCTTTCGGGTGAAATTGTTGTAGACATCGTATGTGTGAGAGTTTGATCCATAACCAAGTAGGAAACCTTCATGAGACTTAGGAGCAAATTTAGAACGACGATGCTTATCAAGAATGTAGCACTTTGAGCCGAATACTCGAAAGTATCCAACTTGGGGTTTGTTATCGGTGAGGAGTTCGTATGCCGTCTTGCTGAGTAGTTTGTGAAGATACAAGCGATTTGTTGCATGACAAGCTGTCTCAACCGCTTTCGCCCAAAAGTGTTTTGGCGTCTTGTACTCATCAAGCATCGTTCTTGCCATCTCGATAAGAGTCCGGTTCTTCCTCTCAACGACTCCATTTTGTTGAGGTGTGTACGTAGCCGAGAACTCATGTGTAATCCCTTCTTCGTCAAGAAAGGTGTCTACATTTGCATTCTTGAACTCCGTTCCATTGTCGCTCCGAACCTTCTTGATCTTCACGTCAAATTGATTTTGGGCCTTCCTAGCAAAGTTTTTGAAGATCTTTTGGACCTGCGATTTGTCATCAAGAAAAAACACCCACGTAAATCTTGAAAAATCATCAACTATGACTAGACCAAATGAGTTACCACCGAGACTCTTGTAGGCATTTGGACCAAAGAGATCCATGTGAAGTAGCTCGAGTGGTCTTCTTGTGGTCATGATGTTCTTAGCGCGATGACTTCCTCCAACTTGTTTCCTTGCTTGACAAGCACTACAAAGTCTATCCTTGTCAAATATGACATCGTTAACGCCAAGGATATGATTTTCTTTAATGAGTTTGTCAAGGTTTCGCATGCCCACATGGCCTAGCCTCCTATGCCACAACCAGCCTTCAGAAGATTTAGCAATTAGGCAAGTTCTAGGTTGAGCCTTTTTAGTGAAATCAACAATGTAAAGATCCCCTCTATGTATACCGGTAAAAACCATTTTATGATTATCTCTACGAAACACTTGGCAGTCTACTGCAGTAAATAGGACATTGAAACCGAAATCAACAAGTCTAGATACTGAAAGTAAGTTGTAGCCAAGAGATTCAATGAGCATGACATTTTGTATGGAGATATCATGTGAGATGGCCACCTTACCAAGGCCAACCACCTTACCCTTTGAATTATCACCAAAAGTGACATACTTTCGAGGGCCGTCGTTTCCAGCAAGCTCACGGAACATGTCTTTATCTCCGGTCATATGATCAGTACATCCACTACCAAGGACCCATTCCTTTCCTCCAGCCATGTAGCCGCGAAGATTTGCCATAAGACCAAAGTGTCTCATCGCATCATCGAGATCATAGTCACTATCATCATCCTCATCATAGTATCCATGTTCAACATCATTTTGTGATCGATCAATTCCTAGAGAGGGTAATTCATTAGACAAATGATCATCACAATGGTCACCTTTATGAATTCTAATAGCTTCGGATATGATATCGCTAATGATCCCAACATCTCCTTTGGCACACGTGAGATTAGTAAGCTCAAATAAGCAGTCACCAAATTTGGGATCATTGCAATTCATCTTAATTAAGGCAATGGATTTATGGAGAATTTCACCTAGATATTTCAAGGAATAATTTGGAAAGAGTTCCTCAAGAAATTTCCATATGGTGTAGGCACACTTAAGAGTAGGCAAACACCCAATCAAGTTTCTAGGCAATCCTCTAGTGATAAGATTTATAGTTCTAAGATTGCGAATCATGTCAATAGACTCATCAAGGGTAGGATGCATGGGATCAACATGAGGTGCACAAGGGCTAGCAATATACTTGCTCAAATGATATTCATTGAAAATCTCAAGCATTTCATTTTTCCAATCATGAAAATATTCTCCATCAAGAATAGGCACTCTACGTCTAAAACTCCCCAAAGTAGACTCATCCATCTTCCTCGAATGGTGTTTAAACCAAAGGCAATGGAGACCAAAGCTCTAATACCAATTGAAAGGATCGAGAAGAGGTGTCTAGAGGGGGGGGGGGTGATTAGACACTAAGTACCCAAAGTTGCAGTTTTTAATTTCTTTAAGTTGAAGTGGAGTTTTGGTACAAGTTTAACAAACACAATACATATCAAGCAAGCATGCAAAGAGTATATGAGCAGCGGAAAGTAAAGCATGCAACTTGCAAGAATGTAAAGGGAAGGGTTTGGAGAATTTAAACGCAATTGGAGACACGGATGTGTTTGTCGTGGTTCCGATAGGTGGTGCTATCATACATCCACGTTGATGGAGACTTCAACCCACGAAGGGTAACGGTTGCGTGAGTCCACGGAGGGCTCCACCCACGAAGGGTCCACGAAGAAGCAACCTTGTCTATCCCATCATGGCCATCGCCCACGAAGGACTTGCCTCACTAGCGGTAGATCTTCACGAAGTAGGCGATCTCCTTGCCCTTACAAACTCCTTGGTTCAACTCCACAATCTTGTCGGAGGCTCCCAAGTGACACCTAGCCAATCAAGGAGACACCACTCTCCAAGAAGTAACAAATGGTGTGTTGATGATGAACTCCTTGCTCTTGTGCTTCAAATGATAGTCTCCCCAACACACAACTCTTTCTCACGGGATATGGATTTGGTGGAAAGAAGATTTGAGTGGAAAGCAACTTGGGAAGGCTAGAGATCAAGATTCATATGGTGGGAATGGAATATCTTGGCCTCAACACATGAGTAGGTGGTTCTCTCTCAGAAAATGTGTATTGGAAGTGTAGGTATGTTCTGATAGATCTCTCCATGAATGTAAGAGTGGGTGGAGGGGTATATATAGCCTCCACACAAAAACTAACTGTTACACACAATTTACCAATCTCGGTGAGACTGAATTGAGAAACTCGGTCGAATCGATTTAGCAAACCTAGTGACCGTTAGGATTTTCGGTGGGACTGAGATGCAAATCGGTGGGACCGATATGGTTAGGGTTAGGGCATAACGTAATCTCGGTGAGACCGATTACACAAACTCGGTGGGACGGATTTTGGTAATAAGCTAACCAGAGAGTTGGTCAGGCAAACTTGGTGAGACCGATTACACAAACTCGATGGGACCGATTTTGGTAATAAGCTAACCAGAAAGTTTGCATTGTAATCTCGGTAGTACTGATTGCTCAATCTCGGTGGGACTGATTTTGGTAATGGACATACACAAAGAGATTACAATCCCATCTCGGTGAGACTGAGATCCCTATCGGTGAAACCGATTTGCCTAGGGTTTGTGGCAGTGGCTATGGCATCTGAACTCGGTGGCGCCGGATAGAAAGAATCGGTGGGGCCGAGTTTGACTTTCGGTTTAGGTCATATGTGGATGTGGGAAGGTAGTTAAGGGTTTTGGAGCATATCACTAAGCACTTTGAGCAAGCAAGCCATTACGCAACACCTCATCCCCTCTTGATAGTATTGGCTTTTCCTATAGACTCAATGTGATCTTGGATCACTAAAATAGAAAATGTAGAGTCTTGATCTTGAAGCTTGAGCTAATCCTTTGTCCTTAGCATCTTGAAGGGGTTCCACATCTTTTAGTCCATGCCACTTAATTTGTTGAACTTGTCTGAAACATACTAGGTAAAAGTATTAGTCCAACAAGAGATATGTTGTCATTAATTATCAAAATCACCCAGGGAGCACTTGTGCTTTCAAATAGGCAATGCAGTAGCCCCTGAGACACTGGTCGGGTGGCAACACCAGATCAGGGGATTGATGTGCCCCTTTAATATTTGTAAATAATGAGTGCAAAGCCCAATAGCCCCCGAGCCTTAATGTGGGCACGGGTGGTCGAATTAAGGATCGATATCCAGAGTAAAATCATAGATTATGTGTAATGATTCTATGTATCCAAGTACTTTACATCATTATTTTGACTCCATTGCGACCGTTTATCAGTTGAAAGCGGCCCATCGTCGGCCTCTACCCCATGGTAGATACTGCACAGGGTGTTTCCGCAATAACAAATCAACCCTTAGCCGACATCTCGGTGCCCGAAGGCGGCTGTGTTAGCGGAAACGAGGCAATCAGATATGCGGGGTTTATAACTTTCGCTTAGTCATAGGAGCTTTAAACTGGGGAAGCTAGCTATGAGCCCCCGGTTAGTGTTCGGCGACATCCGAGGTCAAGCCGTAAACACTTCGGCCAATGTTATGAACGGCCCCTCATTTAACATAGTCATCGGATCGCCGACCAGTTTACGCCTATTGTGACAGTCAGTTTTCGGCTTTCTCCACTGAGGTGCTTAACCATGCGAGCTGGAAGCACAATCGCAGTGCTTCTCCCTTTGCACACCTAGCCGAACAAAGCGGAACATAGGAGGCAAGCACAGGAGCCGGGCAACCCAAATAATGACCGAAGACACAATTCGAAACCGATGCATATATAGTAGTGTTTGAGAATGTTTTTGCCGAATCTCTAAAGGTGTTTGGCGCTGCACTGTGAGACTTATGCTGGAAACACACAAATAGTTAAAAAGTGCCATAGGCTTGGAAAACCAAAAAACGTCAGTGAAAACCTGACGTCTGAACAAGATCAAGTGTTCGGTGCTAATCTGAAAATTGGACTTTAGAAAAAAGTGCTTTTGTCATGTTGTAACATGACACATCCTATCTAAAGACTTCAAGCGGGTCAGCCTACGGCTTCAACCTCCTATCCCGAAGGCGGAGTACTTCTCTTTAGGCCAGTTTAGCAAACTAAACTCTAGCGGCTTTGAGAGGGAAATTAGGCTCCCCGGCTAGTGACCACACACTCGTGTCAAAAAAGGAGTGATAAATAATAATAATAATAAAAACTTTGCAACGACTAAGAAGAAGAACACTTACTATAAAATGGCTCATACAAATTTAAGAGCCCCCAAGTGACTTGGGTAAAAGAATTTTATGTATAATGATTGTATGTACCAAAGTACTTATATCATATCTGTGTTCACCCGAACTTTATACGTGTCTTAACCGACCGTCGGCTTCTCCCTCTTCGGTCAAGGGCCGAAAAGTGTTATGTACTCCACCTGTCGAGAATATCAACGGTGTTTCCGATAACTAGGCAATCAGGCCATAAGGCTATAACAGACAAAGCGCGCTCATGAGGAACTTATGCTATATTACTGACGAAGTGTAAGAAGCATCTTCGAAGAAAATAGTACCCCCACCGATACCTTTCTTCGGTGCTCATTGTTACTATGAGACTTGTGCAATAGATTTTTTGTACTCATGAGTTTCGTTGTGTACCAACCATAATTGAAAACAATAAGAGCGCTAGCTTTCGGCTTCACCTAGTCTGAGGTCCGGCTCGGATGACCCGATCGTGACAATAGCAGAGGTGCTCCCTTTACTCCCTAGCCGAACAATCGGGAACGTAGGGGTAAACACAGGAGCGAGGCAACCTAGCTTGCAAATCGCTTAAGTCAATATGGTGCATATTGTGGCGTAATACATGACCAAGGAACGAAGCCGTACAAGTATAATCATATGCAAGAGGAAAAGCTTCATAAAGGAAGCCCCCAAGTAAACGGGGAATTTGAATTTGTGTGTCACAAACAAAATTTTGACAAGGAGATTTTTTACAAGCAACTTTTTTCCAAAAAGGTATAATGCTTGGTCGAACCGAACACAAGTTAAAAATTTAAAACTTTGAACATGAAGGCAACTTAGCTGGTTAATGTGTCCGGTATTGATGACACGGTCCGAGCTTGTTGCGGGATAAGGTTCCATCCCCCAAGCCGGTCCCAAGGTGGCGGAGCAAAGAGCTCGGCACTCCGAAGTGGTGATATAGCACGCTCAATGCAGGCCGACAGAGTGATGCCGAAGTCCCCGGCATGGGGTAATGAAGTGTTGACGAAGCCCCCCGTCTAGCCGAGGTGGCGTGGTATGTCAGTACGCCGAGTTGACGATACTGCCCAACCCGGATCATTTTCTTGTGCACATAAAATGGTGCAAACCGGAGATAATAGTATAAAAAATCATTGCATAATAAACAATTTATGCAAAGTGAGCAATAAAAGAAATATGGCCTGGTGCCAAAAGTTAATGTCGATGCCGGGCGTCGGCGTGATGCGGTAAAGGCATGGCAAAGCCTGAATTCACATGTTGGTGTGAGTTCCGGATGTGGCGTTCGCCGGACTATATACGGAAACTGACCGAACCACCATGCGACCGTCGTTAATGCGGCCACCATTTGATAGACCTGCGTACATATGATGGACAAACCAGAGTAATAATTCCTTGGGAAAAATGAACCCAAATAAGTAAAAAAAATACTAGGATTAATAGCACCTGGTTTATTTGTTGTAGCAATCCGAAGAGAGGTGATTCCCAAAATTGGGACTCGATCCGCACACCCATTGCCTGATGGGCGATAAAGCGACTGCGTGGCGATACTGGCAAAGGTTGGTTTGCCGAGGCAAAGCCCTCGGTCCAGCTAACGTGACGGAGCTGGTCGGCTAGTGACGCTGAAGTCTCCGGAGTAGGTTGATGAAGAGATGGCGAAGCCCCCGGTCCAGCCGAGATGTCGAAGCCTCGATGTCAGCCGATGAGTCGAAGTAGGTCGGCGTGATGGACACGGCTTTAAGGAGCAACAGGTCGGCCCTGCCGATGCAGGTCGTGACGTGGTTAATGCCGGCTTGATGAAGTGACCGTGCGGCGATGCCGATGTGCCCACTCCGTGTAATCCATGGGGCGGCGATGTTGGTGATGATTTATCCTTCGTGATGCTGAACTCCTGTTCCGCTCGCCGAGATGATGATCCGAAGAAGTTGAGCTCGGCTCAACAAAGTGACGACGTGTCTAGCGCAGGTCGGCAGCTGTGGAGCAATATTACCGGACTGGTTTGACACCAGCATGATGGTGAAGATCATGTTCAAAAGATTTTAAAGTTAGTGGGATGTGTTCGGAAACAAAACACAATACCACATACAAAACTTCCTTCAAAAAGGATGTCCGAAATCCCGTTCATAAAAAAGACGAACTCAGGCCGGATTCGTTTTCACGCAGAAAACAGATCCGAAAAGTGATGCACTAATCGGAAGGTTCCCGAAGTTTGGACGGTCGGATCAAGCTGAAATTTGGAGGGGTGGTAGATATAGGAATTCCGTAGCCGATCAACGATGGATCTTCCAAAGGATGTCCGAGCTAGAATCTGGACACCACGCCCTAAACCCATCCAGATTCCCGTCCAGATTTGACAGGGCTCCGGTATATCGCGGATTGCCAGAGATTTCTCCATCGGAACTCGATGAATTTTTCCAGGGTTGTTCTGGACTCAATTCCGCACAATTCCACCGAAGCAATCGTTAAAACGACACTTGAGGAGGCGGTGGCAGCGGATACGAGTTCGCTGTCCAGAAAAACAGCATGGTCCCTCGAGGGCAATGTTGACGTTGAGCCCCCGGGCTCCCTGGATGATTCCTCCATGATCTTGATAGAGATCGGAGTTGATGTTGATGAAGGCCCTCACCCAAACATGACGATCGAAGGTAGGGCACAGTCCTCGGTCCAGCCAAGGTGACCGGCTGAGCTGGTGATGAAGAAGCCGGCGTTGCAGTTGACCTGCGGCGAGCCATTGATCCTTTTGCTGATCACACAGCGGAACTCTCAATGAAAGCACCAATGTCGGTGTCAAAACCGACGGATCTCAGGTAGGGGGTCCCAAACTGTGCGTCTAGGATCGATGGTAACAGGAGGCGGGGGACATGATGTTTACCCAGATTCGGGCCCTCTCGATGGAGGTAATACCCTACTTCCTGCTTGATTGATCTTGATGATATGGGTATTACAAGAGTTGATCTACCACGAGATCGTAGAGTCTAAACCCTAGAAGCTAGCCTATGGTATGATTGTTGTATATGATCTATCGACTAGCCTGGCCTCGGTTTATATAATGCACCAGAGGCCTAGGATAACAAGAGTCCTAGCTGAATACGCCGGTGGGGAGGGATCCTTGTCTTGATCACCAAGTCTTGTGGAATCTTCCATGTATGCGGCAGCTGTCCGAACTGGCCCATGAGTATACGGCCATGGGGGTCCTCGGCCCAATCTAACAGATCGGGAGATGACGTGGTGAGTACCCCCTAGTCCAGGACACCGCCAGGTAGCATTATAAGATGATCTCTCACTAAATTTCAAGGTATAAGTTGTAACGCCCCGAGACCGTTGTGCCATGTGTCTTCCAGTTATTCGCTGTTTGCCTTGTCATTTGTTTGCCTGTCATGCATTTCATATCATGTCATCATGTGCATCGCATTTGCATATGTGTTCATCTCATGCATCCGAGCATTTTCCCCGTTATTTGCAATTCGGCACTCCTATGTCCTCCGGTGCCCCGTTTTGCCTCTTTTCGTGTGCGGGTGTTAAACTTTCTCGGAATGGACCGAGATTTGCCAAGCGGCCTTGGTATACCACCGGTAGACCGCCTGTCAAGTTTCGTGCCATTTGGAATCTGTTTGATACTCCAATGGTTAACCGAGGAACCGTGAAGGCCTCGTGTGTGTTGCAGCCCAACACCCCTCCAAAGTGGCCCAAAACACATCAAAACCCTCTCCATCCTCTCAGCCGTTCGATCACGATTGCGTGGCCGAAAACCGCTCCTCATTTGGACTCTCCTG
>NC_041384.1:501103614-501111970 GCF_002162155.2 Triticum dicoccoides
GGCGACCCGCGCCGCCATCGCCAAGACTCGCGTCGGCGCCGCTCCGCCCCCTCGGCATCCGCGCCCGGATCCGGCGAGATCCTGCCGGATCCGAGGCCCAGCACCTCGCCAGCGCTCCCCCGCACTACTCCAGCGATCTCCGGCACTGTTCCGGCGAGCCTCCTCGACGAACCTTGAAGGACGTGCAAACCCTAGATCTCAGATCCGGATGTCCAAATATTCTCTAAGTATTTTCTGCAGTATTTTGAGCCCCTATTCATCATGCCATAACTCCTTATCCGTAGCTCTGTTTTGTGCGTGCCATATATCAAAATGTTCATCAGGTTGTGCTCTTCATTTTGTTCCATTGCACCATGCTTGTTTGAGTCCATTTGTTGGGGAACGTTGCAGAAAATTAAAAATTTTCCTACGGTTTCACCAAGATCCATCTATGAGTTCATCTAAGCAACGAGTCGAGGGAGTGAGTTTGCATCTACATACCACTTGTAGATCGCGTGCGGAAGCTTGCAAGGTGATGATGGAGTCGTACTCGAACGTGATTCGAATCACTGATGACCAAGTGCTGAACGGACATCACCTCCGCGTTCAACACACGTACGGGACGGGAGACGTCTCCTCCTTCTTGATCCAGCAAGGGGGAAGGAGAGGTTGAGGAAGACAGCTCCACCGGCAGCACGACGGCGTGGTGATGGTGGAGAGGCAGTACTCCGACAGGGCTTCGCCAAGCACACAACGGAGGAGGAGAGGTGTTGGGGAGGGGAGGGCTGCGCCTTGGAGGGTGGTGCGGCTGCCCTCCCCTCACCCCTCTATTTATAGGGGGAAGGGAGAAGGGGGCCAGCCCCCTAGAACCCATCTAGGGGGGTTGCGGCGGCCAAGGGGAGAGGGGGAGAGGGTGGCTTGCCCCCCAAGCCAAGGGGGCGCCCCCTCTAGGGTTCCCCCTCCCAACCCTAGGCGCAAGGGTCCAAGGGAGGGGGTGCGCCCAGCCCACCAGGGGCTGGCTCCCTGCCCCACGCAGCCCATGTGGCCCCCCGGGAGGGGTGGCCCCTCCCGGTGGACCCCCGGATCCCTTCCGGTGGCCCCGGTACAATTCCGGTATGACCCCGAAACTTCCCGGTGTCCGTTTGACAACTTCCCATATATAAATCTTTACCTCCGGACCCTTCCGGAGCTCCTCGTGACGTCCAGGATCCCATCCGAGACTCCGAACAACATTCGGTAGTCACATACTAGTCTTCCTAATAACCCTAGCGTCACCGAACCTTAAGTGTGTAGACCCTACGGGTTCGGGAGACATGCAGACATGACCTAGACGCTCTCAGGTCAATAACCAACAGCGGGATCTGGATACCCATGATGGCTCCCACATGCTCCTCGATGTTGTCATCGGATGAACCATGATGTCGAGGATTCGATCAAACCCTGTATGCAATTCCCTTTGTCAATCGGTACGTTACTTGCCCGAGACTCGATCGTCGGTATCCCAATACCTTGTTCAGTCTCGTTACCGGCAAGTCACTTTACTCGTACCGTAATGCATGATCCCGTGTCCAACACCTTGGTCACATTGAGCTCATTATGATGATGCATTACCGAGTGGGCCCAGAGATACCTCTCCGTCATACGGAGTGACAAATCCCAATCTCGATTCGTGTCAACCCAACAGATACTTTCGGAGATACCTGTAATGCACCTTTATAGTCACCCAGTTACGTTGTGACGTTTGATACACCCAAGGCACTCTTACAATATCCGGGAGTTACACGATCTCATGGTCGAAGGAAGAGATACTTGACATTGGCAAAGCTCTAGCAAAACGAACTACACGATCTTTTATGCTATGCTTAGGATTGGGTCTTGTCCATCACATCATTCTCCTAATGATGTGATCCCGTTATCAACGACATCCAATGTCCATAGTCAGGAAACCATGACTATCTGTTGATCACAACGAGCTAGTCAACTAGAGGCTCACCAGGGACATATTGTGGTCTAAGTATTCACACGTGTATTACGATTTCCGGATAATACAGTTATAGCATGAATAAAAGACATTTATCATGAACATTGAAATATAATAATACTTTTATTATTGCCTCTAGGGCATATTTCCAACAGTCTCCCACTTGCACTAGAGTCACCAATCTAGTTACATTGTGATGAATCGAACACCCATAGAGTCCTGGTGTTGATCATGTTTTGCACGCGAGAGAGGTTTAGTCAGCGGATCTGCGACATTCAGATCCGTGTGCACTTTGCAAATCTCTATGTCTCCATCTTGAACATTTTCACGGATGGAGTTGAAACGACGCTTGATGTGCCTGGTCTTCTTGTGAAACCTGGGCTCCTTGGCGAGGGCAATAGCTCCAGTGTTGTCACAGAAGAGTTTGATCGGCCCCGACGCATTGGGTATGACTCCTAGGTCGGTGATGAACTCCTTCACCCAAATCGC
Organism: Triticum dicoccoides; assembly: GCF_002162155.2. NCBI lineage: Eukaryota > Viridiplantae > Streptophyta > Magnoliopsida > Poales > Poaceae > Triticum > Triticum dicoccoides. Next base: position 501,106,064 of record NC_041384.1, read on the forward strand.
TTCATGTGCTGCCTCCGAGGCTGCCATGTACTCCGCTTCACACGTAGATCTCGCCACGACGCTCTGCTTGCAGCTGCACCAGCTTACTGCTCCACCATTCAACATATACACGTATCCGGTTTGTGACTTAGAGTCATCCAGATCTGAGTCGAAGCTAGCGTCGACGTAACCCTTTACGACGAGCTCTTCGTCTCCTCCATAAACGAGAAACATGTCCTTTGTCCTTTTCAGGTACTTCAGGATATTCTTGACCGCTGTCCAGTGTTCCTTGCCGGGATTACTTTGGTATCTTGCTACCAAACTTACGGCAAGGTTTACATCGGGTCTGGTACACAGCATGGCATACATAATAGATCCTATGGCTGAAGCATAGGGGATGACACTCATCTCTTCTTTATCTTTTGTCGTGGTCGGTGACTGAGCTGAGCTCAGTCTCATACCTTGTAACATAGGCAAGAACCCCTTCTTGGACTGATCCATTCTGAATCTCTTCAAAATCTTATCAAGGTATGTACTTTGTGAAAGACCTATGAGGCGTCTCGATCTATCTCTATAGATCTTGATGCCTAATATATAAGCAGCTTCTCCAAGGTCCTTCATTGAAAAACACTTATTCAAGTAGGCCTTAATGCTGTCCAGAAATTCTATATTATTTCCCATCAGGAGTATGTCATCTACATATAATATGAGAAATGCTACAGAGCTCCCACTCACTTTCTTGTAAACGCAGGCTTCTCCATAAGTCTGCATAAATCCAAACGCTTTGATGAGACATGCAGACATGACCGAGACTCTCTCAGTCAATAACCATCAGCGGGATCTGGATACCCATGATGGCTCCCACATGCTCCTCGATGTTGTCATCGGATGAACCACTATGTCGAGGATTCGATCAAACCCTGTATGCAATTCCCTTTGTCAATCGGTACGTTACTTTCCCGAGACTCGATCGTCGGTATCCCAATACCTTGTTCAGTCTCGTTACCGGCAAGTCACTTTACTCGTACCGTAATGCATGATCCCGTGTCCAACACCTTGGTCACATTGAGCTCAATATGATGATGCATTACCGAGTGGGCCCAGAGATACCTCTCCGTCATACGGAGTGACAAATCCCAGTCTCGATCCGTGTCAACCCAACAGCTACTTTCGGAGATACCTGTAATGTACCTTTATAGTCACCCAGTTACGTTGTGACGTTTGGTACACCCAAGGCATTCTTACGGTATCCGGGAGTTACACGATCTCATGGTCGAAGGAAGAGATACTTGACACTTGCAAAGCTCTAGCAAAACGAACTACACAATCTTTTATGCTATGCTTAGGATTGGGTCTTGTCCATCACATCATTCTCCTAATGATGTGATCCCGTTATCAATGACATCCAATGCCCATAGTCAGGAAACCATGACTATCTGTTGATCACAACGAGCTGGTCAACTAGAGGCTTACCAGGGACATTGTGTGGTCTAAGTATTCACACGTGTATTACGATTTCCGGATAATACAGTTATAGCATGAATAAAAGACAATTATCATGAACAATGAAATATAATAATACTTTTATTATTGCCTCTAGGGCATATTTCCAACAGTCTCCCACTTGCACTAGAGTCACCAATCTAGTTACATTGTGATGAATCGAACACCCATAGAGTTCTGGTGTTGATCATGTTTTGCACGCGAGAGAGGTTTAGTCAGCGGATCTGCGACATTCAGATCCGTGTGCACTTTGCAAATCTCTATGTCTCCATCTTGAACATTTTCACGGATGGAGTTGAAACGACGCTTGATGTGCCTGGTCTTCTTGTGAAACCTGGGCTCCTTGGCGAGGGCAATAGCTCCAGTGTTGTCACGGAAGAGTTTGATCGGCCCCGACGCATTGGGTATGACTCCTAGGTCGGTGATGAACTCCTTCACCCAAATCGCTTCATGCGCTGCCTCCGAGGCTGCCATGTACTCCGCTTCACATGTAGATCCCGCCACGACGCTCTGCTTGCAGCTGCACCAGCTTACTGCTCCACCATTCAACATATACACGTATCCGGTTTGTGACTTAGAGTCATCCAGATCTGAGTCGAAGCTAGCGTCGACGTAACCCTTTACGACGAGCTCTTCGTCTCCTCCATAAACGAGAAACATGTCCTTCGTCCTTTTCAGGTACTTCACGATATTCTTGACCGCTGTCCAGTGTTCCTTGCCGGGATTACTTTGGTATCTTGCTACCAAACTTACGGCAAGGTTTACATCGGGTCTGGTACACAGCATGGCATACATAATAGATCCTATGGCTGAAGCATAGGGGATGACACTCATCTCTTCTTTATCTTTTGCCGTGGTCGGTGACTGAGCCGAGCTCAGTCTCACACCTTGTAACATAGGCAAGAACCCCTTCTTGGACTGATCCATTTTGAACCTCTTCAAAATCTTATCAAGGTATGTGCTTTGTGAAAGACCTATGAGGCGTCTCGATCTATCTCTATAGATCTTGATGCCTAATATGTAAGCAGCTTCTCCAAGGTCCTTCATTGAAAAACACTTATTCAAGTAGGCCTTAATGCTGTCCAGAAATTCTATATTATTTCCCATCAAGAGTATGTCATCTACATATAATATGAGAAATGCTACAGAGCTCCCACTCACTTTCTTGTAAACGCAGGCTTCTCCATAAGTCTGCATAAACCCAAACGCTTTGATCATCTCATCAAAGCGAATGTTCCAACTCCGAGATGCTTGCACCAGCCCATAAATGGATCGCTGGAGCTTGCATACTTTGTTAGCGTTCCGAGGATCGACAAAACCTTCCGACTGCATCATATACAGCTCTTCCTTAAGATGCCCATTAAGGAATGCCGTTTTGACGTCCATCTGCCATATCTCATAATCATAGTATGCGGCAATTGCTAACATGATTCGGACGGACTTCAGCTTCGCTACGGGAGAGAAAGTCTCGTCGTAGTCAATCCCTTGAACTTGTCGATAACCCTTAGCGACAAGTTGAGCCTTATAGATGGTAACATTTCCATCCGCGTCCGTCTTCTTCTTAAAAATCCATTTGTTTTCTATCGCTCGCCGATCATCGGGCAAGTCTGTCAAAGTCCATACTTTGTTTTCATACATGGATTCTATCTCGGATTTCATGGCTTCAAGCCATTTGTTGGAATCCGGGCCCGCCATCGCTTCTTCATAGTTCGAAGGTTCATTGTTGTCTAACAACATGATTTCCAGGACAGGGTTGCCGTACCACTCTGGTGCGGAACGTGTCCTTGTGGACCTACGAAGTTCAGCAGTAACTTGATCCGAAGTACCTTGATCATCATCATTGTTTTCCTCTTCAGTTGGTGTGGGCATCACAGGAACGGTTCCCTGCGCTGCGCCACTTTCCCGTTCAAGAGGTAGTACTTCATCGAGTTCTACTTTCCTCCCACTTACTTCTTTCGAGAGAAACTCTTTTTCCAGAAAGCATCCGTTCTTGGCAACAAAGATCTTGCCTTCGGATCTTAAGTAGAAGGTATACCCGACAGTTTCCTTAGGGTATCCTATGAATACACATTTTTCCGACTTGGGTTCGAGCTTTTCAGGTTGAAGTTTCTTGACATAAGCATCGCATCCCCAAACTTTTAGAAACGACAGCTTAGGTTTCTTTCCAAACCATAATTCATACGGTGTCGTCTCAACGGATTTAGACGGTGCCCTACTTAAAGTGAATGTAGCTGTCTCTAGAGCGTATCCCCAAAATGATAGCGGTAAATCAGTAAGAGACATCATAGACCGCACCATATCCAATAGGGTGCGATTACGACGTTCGGACACACCGTTTCGCTGAGGTGTTCCAGGCGGCGTGAGTTGTGAAACGATTCCACATTTCCTTAAGTGTGTACCAAATTCGTGACTTAAGTATTCTCCTCCACGATCTGATCGTAAGAATTTTATCTTTCGGTCACGTTGATTCTCTACCTCATTCTGAAATTCCTTGAACTTTTCAAAGGTCTTAGACTTGTGTTTCATTAAGTAGACATACCCATATCTACTCAAGTCATCAGTGAGAGTGAGAACATAACGATATCCTCCGCGAGCCTCAACGCTCATTGGACCGCACACATCGGTATGTATGATTTCCAACAAGTTGGTTGCTCGCTCCGTTGTTCCGGAGAACGGAGTCTTGGTCATTTTTCCCAAGAGGCATGGTTCGCACGTGTCAAACGATTCATAATCAAGAGACTCTAAAAGTCCATCGGCATGGAGCTTCTTCATGCGCTTGACACCAATGTGACCAAGGCGGCAGTGCCACAAGTATGTGGGACTATCGTTATCAACTTTAAATCTTTTGGCATCTACACTATGAACATGTGTAATATTACGCTCGAGATTCATTAAGAATAAACCATTGACCATCGGAGCATGACCATAAAACATATCTCTCATATAAATCGAACAACCATTATTCTCAGACTTAAATGAGTAGCCATCTCGTATTAAACGAGATCCAGATACAATGTTCATGCTCAAACTTGGCACTAAATAACAATTATTAAGGTTCAAAACTAATCCCGTAGGTAAATGTAGAGGCAGCGTGCCGACGGCGATCACATCGACTCTGGAACCATTCCCGACGCGCATAGTCACCTCGTCCTTCGCCAGTCTCTGTTTATTCCGCAGCTCCTGCTGTGAGTTACAAATATGAGCAACGGCACCGGTATCAAATACCTAGGAGTTACTACGAGTACTGGTAAGGTACACATCAATCACATGTATATCAAATATACCTTTGGTGTTGCCGGCCTTCTTATCCGCTAAGTATTTGGGGCAGTTCCGCTTCCAGTGACCCTTCCCCTTGCAATAAAAGCACTCAGTCTCAGGCTTGGGTCCATTCTTTGACTTCTTCCCGGTAACTGGCTTACCAGGCGCGGCAACATCTTTGCCGTCCTTCTTGAAGTTCTTCTTACCCTTGCCCTTCTTGAACTTAGTGGTCTTATTGACCATCAACACTTGATGTTCTTTCTTGATTTCAGCCTCTGCTGACTTCAGCATCGAGAACACTTCAGGAATGGTCTTTTCCATCCCCTGCATGTTGTAGTTCATCACAAAGCTCTTGTAGCTTGGTGGGAGCGACTGGAGGATTCTGTCAATGACCGCCTCATCTGGGAGGTTAATGTTTAGCTGGGTCATACGGTTGTGCAACCCAGACATCTTCAGGATGTGCTCACTGACAAAACTATTTTCCTCCATCTTACAACTGTAGAACTTGTCGGAGACATCATATCTCTCGACCCGGGCATGAGCTTGAAAAACTAGTTTCAGCTCTTCGAACATCTCATATGCTCCGTGGTGCTCAAAACGCTTTTGGAGCCCCGGTTCTAAGCTGTAAAGCATGCCGCACTGAACGAGGGAGTAATCATCAGCACGAGACTGCCAAGCATTCATAATGTCTTGGTTCTCTGGGACGGAGCGTCACCTAGCGGTCCTTCTAGGACATATTGTTTCCTGGCAGCTATGAGGATGATCCTCAGGTTCCGGACCCAGTCCGTATAGTTGCTGCCATCATCTTTCAGCTTGGTTTTCTCTAGGAACGCGTTGAAGTTCATGTTGACATTAGCGTTGGCCATTGATCTACAAGACATATTTGCAAAGGTTTTAGACTAAGTTCATGATAATAAAGTTCTAATCAAATTATGAACTCCCACTCAGATTAGACATCCCTTTAGTCATCTAAGTGTTACACGATCCGAGTCGACTAGCCCGTGTCCGATCATCACGTGAGACGGACTAGTCATCGTCGGTGAACATTCTCATGTTGATCGTATCTTCCATACGATTCGTGTTCGACCTTTCGGTCTCCGTGTTCCGAGGCCATGTCTGCACATGCTAGGCTCGTCAAGTTAACCCTAAGTGTTTTCGCTGTGTAAA
>NC_041384.1:501113766-501143015 GCF_002162155.2 Triticum dicoccoides
GCTGCGCCTTGGAGGGTGGTGCGGCTGCCCTCCCCTCACCCCTCTATTTATAGGGGGAAGGGAGAAGGGGGCCGGCCCCCTAGAACCCATCTAGGGGGGTTGCGGCGGCCAAGGGGAGAGGGGGAGAGGGTGGCTTGCCCCCCAAGCCAAGGGGGCGCCCCCTCTAGGGTTCCCCCTCCCAACCCTAGGCGCAAGGGCCCAAGGGAGGGGGTGCGCCCAGCCCACCAGGGGCTGGCTCCCTGCCCCACGCAGCCCATGTGGCCCCCCGGGAGGGGTGGCCCCTCCCGGTGGACCCCCGGATCCCTTCCGGTGGCCCCGGTACAATACCGGTATGACCCCGAAACTTCCTGGTGTCCGTTTGACAACTTCCCATATATAAATCTTTACCTCCGGACCCTTTCGGAGCTCCTCGTGACGTCCAGGATCCCATCCGGGACTCCGAACAACATTCGGTAGTCACATACTAGTCTTCCTAATAACCCTAGCGTCACCGAACCTTAAGTGTGTAGACCCTACGGGTTCGGGAGACATGCAGACATGACCTAGACGCTCTCAGGTCAATAACCAACAGCGGGATATAGATACCCATGATGGCTCCCACATGATCCTCGATGTTGTCATCGGATGAACCATGATGTCGAGGATTCGATCAAACCCTGTATGCAATTCCCTTTGTCAATCGGTACGTTACTTGCCCGAGACTCGATCGTCGGTATCCCAATACCTTGTTCAGTCTCGTTACCGGCAAGTCACTTTACTCGTACCGTAATGCATGATCCCGTGTCCAACACCTTGGTCACATTGAGCTCATTATGATGATGCATTACCGAGTGGGCCCAGAGATACCTCTCTGTCATACGGAGTGACAAATCCCAATCTCGATCCGTGTCAACCCAACAGATACTTTCGAAGATACCTGTAATGCACCTTTATAGTCACCCAGTTACGTTGTGACGTTTGATACACCCAAGGCACTCTTACGATATCCGGGAGTTACACGATCTCATGGTCGAAGGAAGAGATACTTGACATTGGCAAAGCTCTAGCAAAACGAACTACACGATCTTTTATGCTATGCTTAGAATTGGGTCTTGTCCATCACATCATTCTCCTAATGATGTGATCCCGTTATCAACGACATCCAATGTCCATAGTCAGGAAACCATGACTATCTGTTGATCACAACGAGCTAGTCAACTAGAGGCTCACCAGGGACATATTGTGGTCTAAGTATTCACACGTGTATTACGATTTCCGGATAATACAGTTATAGCATGAATAAAAGACATTTATCATGAACATTGAAATATAATAATACTTTTATTATTGCCTCTAGGGAATATTTCCAACACCATCTTCATGCCCAAATTGTTGTTGCAAGAGTGCTATAAAATGTTAGTTCCTGTTTCTTATCAGTTTATGAGCATTTGTCATTTTTTCCATGATTATTGTGTGCTGCATATGGTCATGAGCTCTACATGTGTTTTGGGATATGCCATGCCATCTTTATATAGGTGTATGCCATATATTATTGTGATCAATGTGGTGACTAGCACAAGCATGCAAAGTAGCTCTCGTAATATTGCTAATTTCAGGGACTTAGAATTTCACTAAGTTTTTGCTCTGCTATTATTTTTATGCCATGTATTCATGTTGCTACAGTGAGATCCATACTTCTTTTGAGTATGTTCAGTAAGAATGATTTGGACATATGGTTGTGCTCTATCCATCCATGCCCCTGTTTGCATTTATGGAGTACCCTAGAATGACTCAATCTTACTCTACTTTTGCTATAAAATGTTCCTGGCAGATTGTTTACATGTTAATCAATTTTGCCAAGGTTGTTGTAGTTGATCCATGCATGCTATGAGATTGTTCTTGCCATGTTTAGCTTCTTGATCATGTCTTCTTGCTGGTAGTATGCTTAGTTTGCCATGAAATGCCTTGTGTTGAGTGCATCGAGCTTGCAAAAATGCCTACATAATTCTGTTTTTGCCATGTCCAGTTTTTCTGCTAAGTCTGAATCTGTTAACGAAACTTGTTATGTTTACATGGGTGCCATCATATCTTCTGATCCTTTTTGGCTTATGGTCAGTAAGGGACTTTTGTTATATGCTTTGATTAGATTCATGCCATGCCTTTGTTTGCTATGTTCTGTTCCTGTAACATGTTGTTTGCTTGCTCTAAACATTGCTTCCTTATGTTAATACCCGACATGTTGTTATTTTCACTAAGTCTGTGATGCTGATATCGTTTGCTCTTTTGCCATGCTTGTTTGAACCTGCTATTGTGTGATTTAGCCGTAGCTTAGTGTTCATCGTTTGTCAAGCATCTTGATGAGATCACTGCCATGTGCTTTGTTGCTATGTTGGAGTGCAGTAGCTTAGTTTCTTATTGCATTCTAGATGGCATTGTGCTGTTAATCGCAGAATTGTGTCATTATTGTTTTGCTTGCCATTTGCAAACCGTGCATCTGATTCCAGTGATCTTTATATCGATTTCGACCGAAATCAACTCATCTTTCCAATGGAACTCTTGGTTTCCCAATTTGAGGCCTGGTTCAATCTTTTCCTTCCGGAGCACGCATATGCATTGCATATCCCATCCCGTATGTCATGTCATGTTTTGCATCATGTTGCTTGCGCATTGCACCGTGATTGATTGTGGTTTCCTTTGCTTGTTTTCTTGCCTTGGGTAGAGCCGGGAGACGAGTTCGTGATTGAGGAACCCGTTGAGTACGCTTATGAGGATCAAGCTTACGTCAACTCGAAGAACTTTGCAGGCAAGATGACCATACCCTCGAAATCACTTCTATCTTTGCTTGCTAGTTGCTCGCTCTATTGCTTTGCCGCGATACCTACCACTTTCTATATCATGCCTCCCATATTGCCATGTCAAGCCTCTAACCCACCTTTCCTAGCAAACCGTTGTTTGGCTATGTTACCGCTTTGCTCAGCCCCTCTTATAGCGTTGCTAGTTGCAGGTGAAGATGGAGTTTGTTCCATGTTGGAACATGGTTATTGTTGGGATATCACAATATATCTTATTTACTTAATGCATCTATATACTTGGTAAAGGGTGGAAGGCTCGGCCTTATTCCTGGTGTTTTGTTCCACTCTTGCCGCCCTAGTTTCCGTCATACCAGTGTTATGTTCCTTGATTTTGCGTTCCTTACGCGGTTGGGTTATAATGGGAACCCCTTGACAGTTTGCTTTGAATAAAACTCCTCCAGCAAGGCCCAACCTTGGTTTTACATTTGCACTAACAACCTACCACCTTCCCTTGGGTTCCGCAGACTCAAGGGTCATCTTTATTTTAACCCCCCGGGCCAGTGCTTCTCTAAGTGTTGGTCCGAACTAGAGTCCTTTGCAGCGCCACCTTGGGGAAACTTAAGGGCTGGTTTTAGTTGTACGGAGCGCTCATCCGGTGTTTCCCTGAGATCGAGATATGTGCAGCTCCTATCAGGATGTCGGCGCATCGGGCGGCTTTGCTGGTCTTGTTTTACCATTGTCGAAATATCTTGTAACCGAGATTCCGAGTCTGATCGGGTCTTCCTGGGAGAAGGAATATCCTTCATTGACCGTGAGAGCTTGTGATGGGCTAAGTTGGGACACCCCTGCAGGGTTTTGAACTTTCGAAAGCCGTGCCCGCGGTTATGGACAGATGGGAATTTGTTAATATCTGGTTGTAGAAAACCAGACACATAACTTAACTAAAATGAATCAACTGCGTGTGTAGCCGTGATAGTCTCTTTTTGGTGGAGTCCGGGAAGAGAACACGGTCTCGTGTTATGCTTAAACGTAAGTAGTTTCAGGATCACTTCTTGATCTTTGTAGCTTCTTGACCGTGCTTTGCTTCTCTTCTCGCTCTCATTTGCGTAAGTTAGCCACCATATATACTAGTGCTTGCTGCAGCTCCACCTCACTACCTTTTCCTACCCATAAGCTTAAATAGTCTTGATCGCGAGGGTGTGAGATTGCTGAGTCCCCGTGACTCACAGATTACTTCCAAAACCAGATGCAGGTGCCAACGATGCCAGTGTAGGGGACGCGACCGAACTCAAGTGGGAGTTCGACGAGGATTCGGTACGTTACTATGTTTCCTTTCCAGACGATCAGTAGTGGAGCCCAGTTGGGGCGATCGGGGATCTAGCATTAGGGGTTGTCTTTCTTTATTTGGCTTCGTAGTCGGACCTTGATTGTATTCTGGATGATGTAATGTTATATTTATGTATTGTGTGAAGTGGCGATTGTAAGCCAACTCTTTATCCCTTTCTTATTCAGTACATGGGATGTGTAAAGATTACCCCTCTTACGACATGCCTACTATGCGGTTATGCCTCTAAGTCGTGCTCCGACACGTGGGAGATATAGCCGCATCGTGGGTGTTACATAAGTGTTCTCCCTGAGTATGCACCGTTGCGGTAGTTCGTCGTGCCGAGACACCACGTGATGATCGGGTGTGATAAGCTCTACGTTCACATACAACGGGTGCAAGCCAGTTTTGCACACACGGAATACTCAGGTTAAACTTGACGAGCCTAGCGTATGCAGATATGGCCTCGGAACACTGGAGACCGAAAGGTCGAGCGTGAATCATATAGTAGATATGATCAACATAGTGATGTTCTTGAAAACTACTCCATCGCACGTGATGATCGGACATGGTTTAGTTGATTTGGATCACATGATCATTTAGATGACTAGACGGATGTCTACCTAAGTGGGAGTTCTTAAGTAATATGATTAATTGAACTTTAATTTATCATGAACTTAGTCCTGGTAGTATTTGCATAACTATGTTGTAGATCAATAGCTCACGATGTAGCTCCCCATTTATTTTTGATATGTTCCTAGAGAAAAACTATGTTGAAAGATGATAGTAGCAATGATGCGGACTAGGTCCGTGATCTGAGGATTATCCTCATTGTTGCACAGAAGAAGTATGTCCTTGATGCACCGCTAGGTGGCAGACCAATTGGAGGAGCAGATGCAGACGTTATGAACATTTGACAAGCTTGGTATGATGACTACTTGATAGTTTAGTGCACCATGCTTTACGGCTTAGAACCGGGACTTCAAAAATGTTTTGAACGCCACGGTGAAGGAAATATGCCCTAGAGGCAATAACAAAGTTGTTATTTATATTTCCTTATATCATGATAAATGTTTATTATTCATGCTAGAATTGTATTAACCGGAAACTTAGTACATGTGTGAATACATAGACAAACAGAGTGTCACTAGTTTGCCTCTACTTGACTAGCTCGTTGACTCAATGTTGGTTATGTTTCCTAACCATAGAAATGAGTTGTCATTTGATTAACGGGATCGCATCATTAGAGAATGATATGATTGACTTGACCCATCCGTTGGCTTAGCACGATGATCGTTTAGTTTGTTGCTATTGCTTTCTCCATAACTATGCATGTTCCTATGACTATGAGATCATGCAACTCCCGAATATCGGAGGAACACTTTGTGTGCTACCAAACATCACAACGTAACTGGGTGATTATAAAGGTTCTCTACAGGTGTCTCCGATGGTGTTTGTTGAGTTGGCATGGATCAAGATTAGGATTTGTCACTCCGATTGTCAGAGAGGTATCTCTCGGCCCTCTCGGTAATGTACATCACAAACTTGAAAGCAATGTAGCTAATGAGTTAGTTACGAGATGTAGCATTACGAAACGAGTAAAGAGACTTGCCAGTAACGAGATTGAACTAGGTATTGAGATATCGACGATCGAATCTCGGGCAAGTAACATACCGATGACAAAGGGAACAACGTATACCATTATGCTATTTGACCGATAAAGATCTTCGTAGAATATGTAGGAGCCAATATGAGCATCCAGGTTCTGCTATTGGTTATTGACCGAAGACATGTCTTGGTCATGTCTACATAGTTCTCGAACCCATAGGGTCCGCATGCTTAACGTTCGGTGACGATCGGTATTATGAGTTTTTGTGTTTGATGTACCGAAGGTAGTTCAGAGTCCCGAATTTGATCACGGACATGATGAGGAGTCTAGGAATGGTCGAGATGTAAAGATCGATATATTGGAAGCCTATGTTTGGACATCGGAATGGTTCCGAGTGGTTCGGGCATTTTTCCGGATTACCGGGAGGTTATCGGAACCCCCCGGGGAGTATATGGGCCTTATTGGGCCTTAGTGGAATAGAGGAAAGGGAAGGGAAAAGAGGAAGGTGCTCCCCCAAACCCAATCCAAATTGGGAGGGGGTCGGCCCCCCTTTCCTTCCTCCCTCTCTCCTCCTTCCTTCCTCTCCTACTCCTACTTGGAAAGGGGGGGATCCTACTCCCGGAGGGAGTAGGACTCCCCTAGGGTGCGCCATAGAGAGGGACAACCCTCCCCCTCCTCCACTCCTTTATATATGAAGGAGGGGGCACCCCATGGACACACAAGTTGATCATTGATCTTTTACCCGTGTGCGGTGCCCCCCTTCACCATAATCCACCTCGGTTATATCGTAGTGGTGCTTAGGCGAAGCCCTGTTCCGGTAGCATCACCATCACCGTCATCACGCCATCGTGCTGATGAAACTCTCCCTCGAAGCTCTACTGGATCGTGAGTTCGCGAGACGTCACCGAGCTGAACGTGTGCAGATCACGGAGGTGCCGTACGTTCGGTACTAGGGATCGGTCGATCATGAAGACGTACAACTACATCAACCGCGTTGTCATAATGCTTCCGCTTAGGGTCTACGAGGGTACATGGACGACACTCTTCCCTCTCGTTGCTATGCATCACCATGATCTTGCGTGTGCGTGGGAAATTTTTGAAATTACTGCGTTCCCCGACAGTGGCAGCTGAGTCAGGTTCATGTGTAGATGTTATATGCACGAGTAGAACATAAAGGAGTTGTGGACGTGGGTATATACATATTGCTTGCCGTCACTAGTTGATTCTTGATTCAGCGGCATTGTTGGATGAAGCGGCCTAGACCGACATTATGCGTACGCTTACGCGAGACTGGTTCTACCGACGTGCTTCGCGCACAGGTGGCTAGTGGGTGTCTGTTTCTCCAACTTTAGTTGAATCAGATTCAATGAACATGGTTCTTTCTGAAGATCAAAAATCAATCACTATACCACATTGTGGTTTTTGATGCGTAGGTAAGCACGATTCTTGCTCAGCCCGTAGCAGCCACGTAAAACTTGCAACAACAAAGTAGAGGACGTCTAACTTGTTTTTGCAGGGCTTGTTGTGATGTGATATGGTCAAGACGTAATGAGATATAAGTTGTTGTATGAGATGATCATGTTTTGTTGAAGTTATCGGCAACTGGCAGAAGCCTTATGGTTGTCTCTTTATTGCATAAGATGCAAGCGCCATCTAATTGCTTTATTTTATCGCTATGCGATAGCAGTAGTTGCAAAAGCAATAGTTGGCGAGACGACCATGTGACGACACATTGATAGAGATCATGGTGTCATGCCAGTGACGATGGAGATCATGACGGTACTTTGGGGATGGAGATCAAAGGCACAATATGATAATGGCCATATCATGTCACATATTTTGATTGCATGTGATGTTTATCTTTTATGCATCCTATTTTGCTTAGTACGACGGTAGCATTATAAGATGATCTCTCACTAAATTTCAAGGTACAAGTGTTCTCCCACGTCACGTGATGATCGGGTGTGATAAGCTCTACGTTCACATACAACGGGTGCAAGCCAGTTTTGCACACGCAGAATACTTGGGTTAAACTTGACGAGCCTAGCATATGCAGATATGGCCTCGAAACACTGAGACCGAAAGATCGAGCGTGAATCATATAGTAAATATGATCAACATAGTGATGTTCACAATTGAAAGCTACTCCATCTGACGTGATGATCGGACATGGTTTAGTTGATATGGATCACGTGATCACTTAGATGATTAGAGGGATGTCTATCTAAGTGGGAGTTCTTAAGTAATATGATTAATTGAACTTTAATTTATCATGAACTTAGTCCTGATAGTATTTGCATATCTATGTTATAGATCAATTGCTCACATATAGCTTCCCAGTTTTATTTATGATATGTTCCTAGAGAAAACTATGTTGAAAGATGTTAGTAGCAATGATGAGGACTAGCTCCGTGATATGAGGATTATCCTCATTGGTGCACAGAATAATTATGTCCTTGATGCACCGCTAGGTGATGGACCTATTGCAAGAGCAGATGCAGACGTTATGAACGTTTGGCAAAGCTCGGTATGATGACTACTTGATAGTTTAGTGCACCATGCTTTACGGCTTAGAACCGGGACTTCAAAAATGTTTTGAACGCCATGGAGCATATAAGATGTTCCAAGAGTTGAAATTGGTATTTCATACTCATGCCCATGTCAAGAGGTATAAGACCTCTGACAGTACTTTGCCTGCAAGATGGAGGAGAATAGCTCAACAAGTGAGCATGTGCTCGGATTGTCTGGGTACTACAATTGCTTGAATCAAGTGGGAGTGAATCTTCCAGATAAGATAGTAATTGACAAAAGTTCTCTAGTCACTATCACCAAGTTACTAGAACTTCGTGATGAACTATAATATGCAAGGGATGACGAAAAACAATTCCCGAGCTCTTCGCGATGCTGAAATCGGCGAAGGTAGAAATCAAGAAAAGCATCAAGTGTTGATGGTTGACAAGACCACTAGTTTCAAGTAAAGGGAAAGGAAAAAAAAGGAAACTTTAAGAAGAATGGCAAGCAAGTTGCCACTCCCATGAAGAAGCCCAAAGCTAGACCCAAGCCTGAAACTGAGTGCTTCTATTGCAAAGGAAATGATCAATGAAAGTGGAACTGCCCTAGATACTTGGCGGATAAGAAGGATGACATACTGAACAAAGGTATATTGGATATACATGATATGGATGTGTACTTTACTAGTGTTTATAGCAACCCCTCGGTATTTGATACTGGTTCAGTTGCTAAGAGTAGTAACTCGAAACGGGAATTGCAAAAGAAACAGAGACTAGTTAAGGGAGAGGTGATGATGTGTGTTGTAAGTGATTCCAAGGTTAATAAGATCACCATCGCACACTCCCTTTACCTTCGGAATTAGTGTTGAACCTAAAATAAATGTTATTTGGTGTTTGCATTGAGCATGAATATGATTGGATCATGTTTATTGCAATACAGTTATTCATTTAAGTCAAAGAATAATTGTTGTTCTATTTACATGAATAAAACCTTCTATGATCATACACTCAATATAAATGGTTTATTGAATCCGATCATAGTGATACACATATTCATAATATTGAAGCCAAAAGATGCAAAGTTAATAATGATAGTGCAACTTATATGTGGCACTGCCATTTAGGTCATATTGGTGTAAAGCGCATGAAGAAACTCCATGCTGATGGACTTTTGGAATCACTTGATGCTTGTGAACCATGCCTCATGGTCAAGATGACTAAGACTCCATTCTTCGAGACAATGGAGCGAGCAACAGACTAGTTGGAAATAATACATACTGATGTGTGCGGTCCAATGAGTGTTGAGGCTCGCGTCGGGTATCATTATTTTTTGACCTTCACAAATGATTTGAGAAGATATGGGTATATCTACTTGATGAAACATAAGTCTGAAACATTTGAAAAGTTCAAAGAATTTCAGAGTGAAGTGGAAAATCATCGTAACAAGAAAATAAAGTTTCTACGATCTGATCGCGGAGACGGATATTTGAGTTACGAGTTTGGTCTTCAACTAAAATAATGTGAAATAGTTTCACTAATGCATGCCACCTGGAACACCACAACATAATGGTGTGTCCGAATGTCATAACCGTACTTTATTGGATATAGTGCAATCTATGATGTCTCTTACCGATTTACCACTATCATTTTGGGGTTATGCATTAGAGATAGCTAGATTCACGTTAAATAGGGCACCGTCTAATCCGTTGAGACGACATCGTATGAACTATGGTTTGGCTAGAAACCTAAGCTGTCGTTTCTTAAAGTTTGGGGTTGTGATGCTTATGTGAAGAAGTTTCAGCCTGATAAGCTCAAACCCAAATCGGAGTAGTACGTCTTCATAGGATACCCAAAAGAAACTGTTGGGTACACCTTCTATCACAGATCCGAAGGCAAGATATTTTGTTGCTAAGAATGGATCCTTTCTAGAGAAGGAGTTTCTCTCGAAAGAAGTGAGTGGGAGGAAAGTAGAACTTGACAAGGTAATTGTACCTTCTCCCTTATTGGAAAGTAGTTCATCACTGAAATCAGTTCCAGTGATTCCTACACCAGTAAGTGAGGAAGCTAATGAGGATGATCATGAAACTTCTGATCAAGTTACTACCGAACCTCGTAGGTCAACCAGAGTACGGTCCGCGCCAGAGTGGTACGGTAATCCTGTTTTGGAAGTCATGTTATTTGACCATGACGAACCTACGAACTATGAGGAAGCGATGATGAGACCAGATTCCACAAAATGGCTTGAGGCCATGAAATCTGAGATGGGATCCATGTATGAAAACAAAGTGTGGACTTTGGTTGACTTGCCCGATGATCGGCAGGCCATAGAGAATAAATGGATCTTCAAGAAGAAGACTAACGCTGATGGTAATATTACTATCTACAAAGCTCGAATTGTCGCAAAACGTTTTCGACAAGATCAAGGTGTTGACTACGATGAGATTTTCTCACTCGTATCGATGCTTAAAAGTCTTTCCGAATCATGTTAACAGTTGCCGCATTTTATGAAATCTGGCAAATGCATGTCAAAACTACATTCCTTGATGGATTTCTTAAAGAAGAGTTGTATATGATGCAACAAGAAGGTTTTGTCGATCCTAAAGGTGCTAACGAACTGAGCAAGCTCTAGCGATCCATCTATGGACTGGTGCAAGCATCTCGGAGTTGGAATATATGCTTTGATAAAGTGATCAAAGCATATGGTTTTATACAGACTTGCGGTGAAGCCTGCATTTACAAGAAAGTGAGTGGGAGCACTACAACTTTTTGATAAGTATATGTGAATGACATATTGTTGATCGAAAATAATGTAGATTTTTCTAGAAAGCATAAAGGAGTGTTTGAAAGGAGTTTTTCAAAGGAAGACCTCGATGAAGCTACTTACATATTGAGCATCAAGATCTATAGAGATAGATCAAGACGCTTGATATATTTTCAATGAGTACATGCCTTGACAAGATTTTGAAGTAGTTCAAAATGGAACAGTCAAAGAAGGAGTTCTTGACTATGTTGCGAGGTGTGAAGTTGAGTAAAGACTCAAAACCCGACCACGGCAGAAAATAGAAAGAGAATGAAAAGTCATTCCCTATGCCTTAGTCATAGGTTCCATAAATTATGGCATGCTGTGTACCAGACCTATTGTGTACCTCACCCTAAGTTTGGCAAGAGGGTACAATAGTGATCCAGGAGTGGATCACTGGATAGCGGTAAAAAATATCCTTAATGGAATAAGGAAATGTTTCCCAGTTATGGAGGTGACAAAGAGTTCGTCGTAAAGAGTTTCGTCGATGCAAGCATTAACACCGATCTGGATGACTCTAAGTCTCGATCTAGATACATATTGAAAGTGGGAGAAATTAGCTAGAGTAGCTCCGTGCAAAGCATTGTAGACATAGAAAATTTGCAAAATACATACGGCTATGAATGTGGCAGACCCGTTGACTAAACTTCTCTCACAAGCAAAACATGATCACTCTTTGAGTGTTAATCACATAGCGATGTGAACTAGATTATTGACTCTAGTAAAACCTTTGGGTGTTAGTCACATGGAGATGTGAACTAATCACATAAATATGTGAACTACTGGTGTTAAATCACATGATGATGTGAACTAGATTATTGACTCTAGTGCAAGTGGGAGATTGAAGGAAATATGCCCTAGAGGCAATAATAAAGTTGTTATTTATATTTCCTTATATCATGATAAATGTTTATTATTCATGCTAGAATTTTATTAACCGGAAACTTAGTACATGTGTTAATACATAGACAAACAGAGTGTCACTAGTTTGCCTCTACTTGACTAGCTCGTTGAATCAATGATGGTTATGTTTCCTAACCATAGACATGAGTTGTCATTTGATTAACGGGATCACATCATTAGAGAATGATGTGATTGACTTGACCCATCCGTTAGCTTATCACGATGATCGTTTAGTTTGTTATTATTGCTTTCTCCATAACTATACATGTTCCTATGACTATGAGATCATGCAACTCACGAATACCGAAGGAACACTTTGTGTGCTACCAAACGTCACAACGTAACTGGGTGATTATAAAGGTGCTCTATAGGTGTCTCCGATGGTGTTTGTTGAGTTGGCATGGATCAAGATTAGGATTTGTCACTCCGATTGTCGGAGAGGTATCTCTCGGCCCTCTCGGTAATGTACATCACAATAAGCCTTGCAAGCAATGTAGCTAATGAGTTAGTTACGGGATGTAGCATTACAGAATGAGTAAAGAGACTTGCCAGTAACGAGATTGAACTAGGTATTGAGATACCGACGATCGAATCTCGGGCAAGTAACATACCGATGACAAAGGGAACAACGTATACCGTTATGCGGTTTGACCGATAAAGATCTTCGTAGAATATGTAGGAGCCAATACGAGCATCCAGGTTCCGCTATTGGTTATTGACTGAAGACATGTCTCGGTCATGTCTACATAGTTCTCGAACCCGTAGGGTCCGCACGCTCAACATTCGGTGACGATCGGTATTATGAGTTTTTGTGTTTTGATGTACCGAAGGTAGTTCGGAGTCCCGGATTTGATCACGGACATGACGAGGAGTCTCGGAATGGTCGAGACGTAAAGATCGATATATTGGAAGCCTATGTTTGGACATCAGAATGGTTCCGAGTGGTTCAGACATTTTTCCGGAGTACCAGGAGGTTACTGGAACCCCCCGGGGAGTATATGGGCCTTATTGGGCCTTAGTGGAATATAGGAGAGGGAAGGGAAAAGAGGGAGGCACGCCCCCAAGCCCAATCCGAATTGGGAGGGGGCCGCCCCCTTTCCTTCCTCCCTCCCTCCTCCTTCCTTCCTCTCCTACTCCTACTTGGAAAGGGGGGAATCCTACTCCCGAAGGGAGTAGGACTCCCCTAGGGCGCGCCATAGAGAGGGCCAGCCCTCCCCTGTTCCACTCCTTTATATACGGAGGAGGGGGCACCCCATGGACACACAAGTTGATCATTGATCTTTTAGCCGTGTGCGGTGCCCCCCTCCACCATAATCCACGTTGGTTATATCATAGCAGTGCTTAGGCGAAGCCCTGTTCCGGTAGCATCATTATCACCGTCATCACGCTGTCCTGCTGAAAAAACTCTCCCTCAAAGCTCTATTCGATCGTGAGTTCGCGGGATGTCACCAGCTGAACGTGTGCAGATCGCGGAGGTGTCGTACGTTCGGTACTAGGGATCGGTCGATCGTGAAGACGTACGACTACATCAACCGCGTTGTCATAACGCTTCCGCTTACGGTCTACGAGGGTACGTGGACGACACTCTTCCCTCTTGTTGCTATGCATCACCATGATCTTGCGTGTGCGTAGCAAAATTTTGAAATTACTGCGTTCTCCAACACACGGAGCATATAAGACGCTCCAAGAGTTAAAATTGGTATCTCAAACTCATGCCCATGTCAATAGGTATGAGACCTCTGACAGTACTGTGCCTACAAGATGGAGGAGAATAGCTCAACGAGTGAGCTTGTGCTCAGAATGTCTGAGTACTACAATCACTTGAATCAAGTGGGAGTTAATCTGCTCGATAAGATAGTGATTGACAGAGTTCTCTAGTCACTATCACCAAGTTACTATAACTTCGTGATGAACCATAATATGCAAGGGATAACAGAAACGATTCCCAAAGCTCTTCGCGATGCTGAAATCGGCGAAGGTAGAAATCAAGAAAAAGCATCAAGTGTTGATGGTTGACAAGACCACTAGTTTCAAGTAAAAGGGCAAGGGAAAGAAAGGGAACTTCAAGAAGAATGGCAAGCAAGTTGCCACTCCCATGAAGAAGCCCAAAGCTAGACCCAAGCCTGAAACTGAGTGCTTCTACTGCAAAGGAAATGGTCACTGGAAGTGGAACTTCCCTAGATACTTGGCGGATAAGAAGGATGGCAAAGTGAACAAAGGTATATTTGATATACATGATATTGATGTGTACTTTACTAGTGTTTATAGCAAACCCCTTGGTATTTGATACTAGTTCAGTTGCTAAGAGTAGTAACTCGAACCGAGAGTTGCAAAATAAACAAAGACTAGTTGAGGACGAGGTGACGATGTGTGTTGGAAATGATTCCAAGGTTGATAAGATCACCATCGCACGCTCGCTTTACCTTCGGGATTAGTGTTGAACCTAAAATAAATGTTATTTGGTGTTTGCATTGAGCATAATATGATTGTATCATGTTTATTGCAATAAGGTTATTCATTTAAGTTAAAGAATAATTATTATTCTGTTTACATGAATAAAACCTTCTGTGGTCATACACCCAAGGTGAATGGTTTATTGAATCTCGATCGTAGTGATACACATATTCATAATATTGAAGCCAAAAGATGCAAAGTTAATAATGATAGTTCAACCTATTTGTGGCACTGTCGTTTAGGTCATATTGGTGTAAAGTGCATAAAGAAAATCCATGCTGATGGACTTTTGGAATCACTTGATGCTTGCGAACCAGGCCTCATGGGCAAGATGACTAAGACTCCGTTCTCCGAAACAATGGAGCGAGCAACTAACTTATTGGAAATAATACATACTGATGTATGCGATCCGTTAAGTGTTGAGGCTCGCGGCGGGTATCGTTATTTTATGACCTTCAAAGATGATTTGAGCAGATATGGGTATGTCTACTTAATGAAACATAAGTCTGAAACATTTGAAAAGTTCAAAGAATTTTAGAGTGAAGTGGAAAATCATCGTAGCAAGAAAATAAAGTTTCTATGATCTGATCGCGGAGGCGAATATTTGAGTTACGAGTTTGGTCTTCATTTGAAACAATGTGGAATAGTTTCACAACTCACGCCACCTAGAACACCACAACATAATGGTGTGTCCGAACGTTGTAATCATACTTTATTGGATACGGTGCAATCTATGATGTCTCTTACCGATTTATCACTATCGTTTTGGGGTTATGCATTAGAGACAACTGCATTCACGTTAAATAGGGCACCATCTAAATCCGTTGATATGACACCGTATAAACTATGGGTTGGCAAGAAACCAAAGCTGTCATTTCTTAAAGTTTGGGGTTGCGATGCTTATGTGAAAAAGTTTCAAACTGATAAGCTCGAACCCAAAGCGGAGTAGTGCATCTTCATAGGATACCCAAAGGAAACTGTTGGGTACACCTTCTATCACAGATCCAAAGGCAAGATATTTTGTTGCTAAGAATGGATCCTTTCTAGAGAAGGAGTTTCTCTCGAATTGGAAAGTAGTTCATCACATAAATCAGTTCCAGTGATTCCTACACCAATTAGTGAGGAAGCTAATGATGATGATAATGAAACTTCAGATCAAGTTACTACCGAACCTCGTAGGTCAACCAGAGTATGGTCCGCGCCAGAGTGGTACGGTAATCCTGTTCTGGAAGTCATGTTAGTAGA
This sequence comes from Triticum dicoccoides, assembly GCF_002162155.2. NCBI lineage: Eukaryota > Viridiplantae > Streptophyta > Magnoliopsida > Poales > Poaceae > Triticum > Triticum dicoccoides. The sequence goes on from NC_041384.1 coordinate 501,129,383, forward strand.
CCATGACGAACCTACAAACTATGAGGAAGCGATGATGAGCCCAGATTCCGCAAAATGGCTTGAGGCCATGAAATCTGAGATGGGATCCATGTATGAAAAGAAAGTATGGACTTTGTTTGACTTGCCCAATGATCGGTGAGTCATTGAGAATAAATGGGTCTTCAAGAGGAAGACGGACGATGATAATAGTGTTACTATCTACAAAGCTCGAATTGTCGCAAAATGTTTTTGACAAGATCAAGGTGTTGACTACGATGAGATTTTCTCACTCGTATCGATGCTTAAAAGTCTGTCCGAATCATGTTAGCAGTTGCCGCATTTTATGAAATTTGGCAAATGGATGTCAAAACTGCATTCCTTAATGGATTTCTTAAAGAAGAGTTGCATATGATGCAACCAGAAGGTTTTTTCAATCCTAAAGGTGCTAACAAAGTGAGCAAGCTCCAGCGATCCATCTATGGACTGGTGCAAGCATCTTGGAGTTGGAATATACGCTTTGATGAGTCGATCAAAGCATATAGTTTTATACAGACTTGCGGTGAAGCCTGTATTTACAAGAAAGTGAGTGGGAGCACTACAGCCTTTCTGATAAGTATATGTGAATGACATATTGTTGATCGTAAATGATGTAGAATTTTCTGGAAAGCATAAAGGAGTGTTTGAAAGGAGTTTTTCAAAGAAAGACCTCGGTGAAGCTATTGAGCATCAAGATCTATAGAGATAGATCAAGACGCTTGATATATTTTCAATGAGTACATAGCTTGACAAGATTTTGAAGTAGTTCAAAATAGAACAGTCAAAGAAGGAGTTCTTGCTTGTGTTGCAAGGTGTGAAGTTGAGTAAAGACTCAAAACCCGACCACGGCAGAAAATAGAAAGAGAATGAAAAGTCATTCCCTATGCCTGAGTTATAGGTTCTATAAAATATGTTATGCTGTGTACCAAACCTATTGTGTACCTCACCATATGATTGGCAAGAGGGTACAATAGTGATCCAGGAGTGGATCACTGGACAACGGTAAAAAAAATCCTTAGTGGAATAAGGAAATGTTTCTCGGTTATGGAGGTGACAAAGAGTTCATCGTAAAGAGTTACGTCGATGCAAGCTTTGACACCGATCTGGATGACTCTAAGTCTCGATCTAGATACATATTAGAAGTGGGAGAAATTAACTAGAGTAGCTTCGTGCAAAGCATTGTAGACATAGAAAATTTGCAAAATACATACGGCTCTGAATGTGGCAGACCCGTTGACTAAATTTCTCTCACAAGCAAAACATGATCACTCTTTGGGTGTTAATCACATAACGATGTGAACTAGATTATCGACTCTAGTAAACCCTTTGGGTGTTAGTCACATGGAGATGTGAACTAATCACATAAAGATGTGAACTATTCGTGTTAAATCACATGACGATGTGAACTAGATTATTGACTCTAGTGCAAGTGGGAGACTGAAGGAAATATGCCCTAGAGGCAATAATAAAATTGTTATTTATATTTCCTTATATCATGATAAATTTTATTATTCATGCTAGAATTGTATTAACCGAAAACTTAGTACATGTGTGAATACATAAATAAACAGAGTGTCACTAGTATGCCTCTACTTGACTATCTCGTTAATCAAAGATGGTTAAGTTTCCTAGCCATGGACGAAGAATTGTCATTTGATAAGAGGGATCCCATCATTAGAGAATGATGTGATTGACTTGACCCATCCGTTAGCTTAGCACGATGATCGTTACAGTTTCATTGCTACTTCTTTCTTCATGACTTATACATGTTCCTCAGACAACGAGATTATGCAACTCCCGAATACCGGAGAAACACCTCGTGTGCTATCAAACGTGACAACATAACTGGGTGATTATAAAGATGCTCTACAAGTGTCTCCGTATGTTGTTTGTTGAGTTGGCATAGATCAAGATTAGGATTTGTCTCTCCGAGTATCGGAGAGGTATCTCTGGGCCCTCTCGGTAATGTACATCACAATAAGCCTTGCAAGCAATGTAGCTAATGAGTTAGTTACGGGATGTAGCATTACAGAACGAGTAAAGAGACTTGCCGGTAACGAGATTGAACTAGGTATTGGGATAACGACGACCGAATCTCGGGCAAGTAACATACCGATGACAAAGGGAACAAATGTATATCGTTATGCGGTTTGACCGATAAAGATCTTCATAGAATATGTAGGAACCAATATGATCATCCAGGTTCCGCTATTGGTTATTGACCAGAAGTGAGTCTCGGTCATGTCTACATAGTTCTTGAACCCGTAGGGTGCGCACAGTTAACGTTCTGTGACGATCGGTATTATGAGTTTATGTGTTTTGATGTACCGAAGGTAGTTTGGAGTCCCGGATTTGATCACAAACATGACGAGGAGTCTTAGAATGGTCTAGACATAAAGGTCGAGATATTGGAAGCCTATGTTTGGATATCGGAATGGTTCCGAGTGGTTCGGTCATTTTTCCGGAGTACCGGGAGGTTACCGGGACCCCCGGGAAGTATATTGGACTTATTGGGCCTTAGTGGAATAGAGGATAGGGAAGGGAAAAGAGGGAGGCGCGCCTCCCAAGCCCAATCCGAATTGGGAGGGGGCCGGCCCCCCTTTCCTTCCTCTCTCTCTCCTCCTTACTTCCTCTCCTACTCCTACTTGGAAGGGGGAATCCTACTCCCGGAGGGAGTATGACTCCCCTAGGGCGTGCCATAGAGAGGGCCCCCCTCCTTCACTCCTTTATATACGGGGGAGGGGCACCCCATGGACACACAAGTTGATCATTGAACTTTTAGCCGTGTGCGGTGCCCCTCCTCCATCATAATCCACCTCGGTTATATCGTAGCGGTGCTTACGCGAAGCCCTGTTCCGGTAGCATCATCATCGTCGTCATCTCGCCGTCGTGCTGACGAAGCTCTCCCTCGAAGCTCTACTGGATTGTGAGTTCGCGGGACGTCACCGAGCTGAACGTGTGCAGATCGCGGGGGTGTCGTACGTTCGATACTAGGATCGGTCGATCGTGAAGACATACGGCTACATCAACCGCGTCGTCATGACGCTTCCACTTACGGTCTACGAGGGTACGTAGACGATACTCTTCCCCCTCGTTGCTATGTATCACCATGATCTTGCATGTGCGTAGGATTTTTTTTTAAATTAGTGCGTTCTCCAACACTTTCCCCTCTCTTTGGTCGAATGAGGGCGTGTCCAGTATGAGCACGGGAAAGGGGCTTGACCAGAATGTGAGAAGTTCTTTTATCTCGGCGATTTCTTGGAACTCCAGCTCATGTTCGCTTTGCAACGTTCCAAACCAGTGCTAAATTTCACGTGTTGTCCTCCTTTATATGGAACCATACGCTTCATGATCGGACGCCCCTATGTCTCATTTATAGTGAGACGGACGGAACACTCACCGTCATGGCAGTGCAAGATGTCCCGACCAAGGTGCGGCGGAGGCCCCAACCCATTATTTTTTGTTTCGTTTTCTCATGTTTTTGTTTTTTTGTTTTCTTTTTTTTACTTTTGTTTACACTCCCAGATATCTAAAATATATATTAAAAATATATACTTTACATAACGGTTTGAAAAATTTAATCATGCATTTGAAAAATATTAAATGTCTATAAAAATGTTGATCATGTATAAAAAAATATACAAGGTGTCTGCAAAAAGTTGATCATGTATTTAAAAATGTAAATCATGTAAAAAATGTTAAATAAGTATTGAATTATGTCAATCAAGCATTTGAAAAATGTATATATAAAAAATGTTGACCATGAATTAAAAAAATATTAATCTTGCTTTTGAAAAAATGTTGATCAGGCACTTGAAAAATGTTAAATGTGCCAAAACAAATTGACCATGTATTAAAAAAATTAATCTTGTACTTGAAAAATGTTAATTAAGCATTTGAAAAAAATATTAAATGTGTATAGAAAAATGTTGACCATGTATTATTTTTTTGTTAATATTGTATTTGAAAATTTTTAATCAAGCATTTTAAAAAAGGAAAACAATTGTAATCACCCGACGGATTGCAGCTCCCACGTCCGCCACCTTCCCTTTACGCCACGTACCCCATGGGCCACCACCACTATTTTTTCAACTATCCCATTGCTGCAATTATACCACGACAACAACTAGTCCATTGCAGACCGACAAAAAGGAATGCAAGCCGGCGACATCCAGATCCCCGTAGCATCGAAGGAGAGACGCGCGTCATGTAAAGCTTCGACGCCAGTGCCGGCAACCGCCCACCTCACTGGAGCGGATTATGGTGGCAAGGTTGCATCCAGGGTCGGGCGCGGTGGCCGCCTTTGTTAGTTGCCTCCACCACGATCGTTGACCGCGCGTAGTGCGCCCACATCGTCGGATAGGAGACGAGACGACCTGGCCGGAGCTTCGCCACTCACCAGCGACAATGCTATGGCAGGGACGGGCACCGTCACTACTCCCTCATCACCATTTGATGGGAGCTCACGCCGAACGACTATCGCTGATTTTTTTCTTGCAACATACTCCTTGTTGCAAGAAAGATTTATGCAACATCATTGATGTTGCAAAACTCTCTTCCAGAACACCTATATAAAGGTGACGAAAAAACTGCAACATTAGGTCTGTTGCAAGAAAAATATGCAATGATACCTCTATTGCAAAAGTCCCACAACATGAACTCCATTGCAAATGTCCGAGTGCAACATCATTTGTGTTGCAAAGCTGGCATTTGAATCTGACGGTCATTTCACGTTGAATCCAATGGCTCACGAGGTGGCACATCTTTAAAAAAGATCCACTAGCCGACGCGCAGCGTTGCCCTTTCAAAATGTTCAAAACATGTATAAAACATGTTGACCATGTGTTAAAAAATGTATAGAAAATTATTGATCATGTATTTTTTTAATGTATACAATAAATATAGAATGAAAACCAAAACAACATTAGACATGTGTAAAATGAAAACCAAGAAAGAAACATAAAGAAAACCAAGAAAAATAAAAGAAAATCGAAGCATAACAAACAAACAAAGAAAACCCAGTGAATAAACAAAAATAAAACCAAAGGAAAAAAATTAATAAGAAAAAGAAAACAAGAAAATTGAAAAAAAAACCTAGTGCAACCAAAGAAAAGGGAACGAAAAACTGAAAAACTGGAGATAACCGAGAAACAAAAAGTTGAAGAAAAAGAAAAAAAAACAGTGAAAACCATGACAAAACAAAAAAACAATGGAAAAAATAGAGAAAACCGAAAACAAACAAACAATACCATAAGAAAGAAGGAAAAAAGAAAAAAGGAAAGAAAAAAAAATAAAACAAGTCAAACGAACCTACGACTACAGCCATCGAGCGAGCGAGCGAAACGGGCCAGCCCAGTTTACAGCGGGGAAAGAAAATGCTTCAGCAAGACGGAAGATATACTCGCTATAAGCGAGATATAATGTTTGTGTTCGTGATCTCCTTTTTTCAGGGATCCCAAACTTTATTAAAATCGAACAATATTCAACGGGATACAAAGAGGATCATGAGGGGATAGAAGCCAAACATGACGACCCTAAAGAAGTGATACAATTTTTTTTACAATATTATGCCCTCCCGATTCATGAGGAAGCGAGATATAGTCTTCCCGTTCATGATCTCATATATGAGCTCGTTTCTTTTTTGAGTAGGTCATATATGAGCTCGTTGTTTCATAGGAGGGGTGTCGCACACGGGCCCATTTAAGGGCTCGCTACCCAGTTAGGTGTATGCCAATATTTGTCTATTACCAAGCTTTGTACTCTTTTTGTTTTCTCTATTTACTATGGCTTTTAGTGGGTTCTTAACTTTTAACATGAACACAAACTTTTTAAAATAAAAATATATGAACACTTATTTGCTATTCATATTTTTATAAAAAATGCATGAGAACTTTCAAATTAGGAACATTTTTTAATTTTATACAATTTTTTTGTTAACATGTTTTTTAAAATACTTTATTTATATTTTTGAACATTTTCAAATGTTTCAATATATCTTAATTTTACAAAATGTAATTCAAAAATTTGCATATGTATTAAAAAATTGGACATTTTTTTAAAGAAAAGAAAGAATATGTGGGGGGGGGGGACAAAAAAGAATGGCTCCACACGAAAACCAAGACAAACCGAGCATACTGCTACAAGAAAATTGGAATAGTTTTTTCATAAACACCACAATGACAACTAGATATTGAGGAAGACTAAAAATTATTGAAGATCCGAGGTCCCCTCACCTCCTAACGCAAGATGACATCTAGAAGCGAGGGGATAAAAAAAATCCTTGTGATGGCTGCTAGGGTTTCTTCGTCTCCTACAACGACACCTATGTTATGACTATGTCGCCAAACACCAGTAGTAAAAAGCCAATGAATAATTGGCTCACAATTCGCCACCCTAGGGGGGGGGGGGTCTGGTCCATGCCACCGGCCCTGTGCGATCGCACTACACTTTGATCCGGTGAGCGTCACATAGGCATTCACCTGCGTTTCTCCAAAAATAAAAGTGAAGCGGGACAAAATGTACTTCCCCACGTATCGGTATCACCACTATTATTTTCAGCGGTCAAATTGTTAGCATTAATTAGTTAGTTTGATTAATGGAAATCCCTGCTTAACAAACCGACATGCGGTTTTCTCTTCAGATGGGTCGCGTCCTATTGTAACGGACTCATCCTTCTGAGCTATCTCTTGCAAAAGTCACGCCTGTGCGCCCCGTCCCTTCCAGGGATACAAATTTGCACATCGTTGACATCAATCAACATCGATTGCTACTGTTCATTCACACCGTTTCTTTACACAAGTTATTCTAGATCACGCAAAGTGGCAAAGTGTCGATAAACTTGTGTCCATTCTGGTTCGCTAGATGCTAGTAGTTTTTGCTACTGCATTTTTGAAAGCTGTTCTATGCCGTGCTTGCAAAAGACGGATTCTTCCAGCAACTGAAATTTGCGCATCATTGACATCAATCAACATTCCGGCATTCCGTCCTAGGCCACGAGCGATCGATCTTGCAGGCTGGTCTCTTTGGTAACGCCGGGAATCTGGCCGACTAGCTGCCGTGTGTTTTCTAATACGGCTCGGCTCCACGGGAAGGGAAGAACACAAGCGCACGCATCGCGACGAGGGGACGCGAAAACCAGTGCCCAGCCCAGCCCAGCCCTGCCCTTTGGGCGCCGAGATGGGTCGCTCGGCCCTCCGGCTGCCGCAGCGGCCGCGCTCCTGCGTTTTTGTTCGTTTGCATGGCGCGCGCACGTAGGTAGGCGAATGACCCCATAAACAGCATAAGTTTATGGTTCCATCGGTCTCCTCCTTGATTTACCAACCCTGATGCGATGTGGGCGCACAAGCAAGAGCCGGTGATGGCAGATCGATCATGGGGTAACGAGATCGATTATTGACCTGATTCCCGTGGGCGGCTGCGCTCTTGCCAAAGAAAACGCTAGGAAAAGCGCATCGCCAGGTCGCGGCATCCATCGACCCCGAGGATCGCTTCCATTTGTTTTGCCCTTGTGGGGCTTGTTTGCGGAGCTGAGCTTGAACAGAGTGCCGTTCTTGGATCACACCTGGTGGAGTGGAGTGGAGTGTCATCCCGGCCTGTCTCCATGCAAAGAATGCACCTGATTAACCGCCCATCTCCACAAAAGACGTACGCTAATCCAATTCCAATGCGTTGAAACTTGCAAGGCACACCGTCTTGCGTTGGGGGGAACAATGCGAAATCGGCAATACTCTAGTTGGTGTGCTAGGCTAGCTCGTCCTGTCTGCGGTTTGGGCTTCGGCCAACTGTTTCAACCTCTTTTCTTTTTCATGATGAAACGAGCAACTGTTTCAACTTGGGCACCGACTCTCTTGACCCTGACGTCTGGCTGGTTCGCCAGCCCGAGGAACGGAACGGAACGGAGCTGTCAAAGTTCCCCTGTGGCCTGTGCTATCCGTCGGCTTTATGACACGTCAGAATCAGACCACCGGTGAGGTGAGGAAGGAAACGCACCTTTGAATCCAACGTGCGCCGGTCCCGGTTAAATAATTACGCGCAGATGCAGATACAGCGACGTGACAGTGCATCCTGCGCGCCCGGGGGTAGGTAAAAATGGTTTGCTTGATTCGTTTCGGTAGGTATACTCCGTACCACATGATCAACCTAGCAATACTACAAACAAATGCAGATGGCATGTTGTTTTCCCTGTCATTTCTGAACGACAGAAGGAAAGTTGACATTTCTTGAGCCGCGCATAGGATATGGTAACTCCTACCCGTATCTCTTTCTCGCGTTGGTAATGTCAAAATCGGGTTCTCCATCACCCGCCCCACCGCGTGTACATCCATCCCTCTCAGACGCAGTGAACTTCTCCTTCAGCGGAGGACGGTTTTTCCACAAGATCGTAACCGAAAATCCCTATGGCGACAAAGCATCCCGCTCAGCACCTGTGCCCGGCAACACGTGCCCCTTTGTGCATGCTGACACGCCGAGGTCGTCGCTGCCTCCTCTTCGAGCCTCAGCACACCGTATCGCACACGGCCGAGGGGAACATTCCCCGTTCCTGTGTGCCGATCCAACAAACCCACGACAAGAAGAGCCGGGACGCAGAAGCCATGATTTCTTCTTGCTCCCCAAGATAACCCCGACGACGACGACTTTGCTGTAAACTTTTGCACTGCGGCGCGCCGACGACAAATGCGACGAGGCAGGCCGAGGACGTCGACGCAGAGAGGAAGGATAAAGAAAATGGAGTCTTCTTGGGATGATAAAATGGCAACAGGGCAACACCAAGTTTGCTTCCCCGTTTCCTATGTCATGCATGTGATTTGATGTGAGCGGCTCTCCGCACTTCAAACAGACAAACAAGTCGAAGATGCGGGTCCAGCAAGTAAGCTACTTCGTCCGTCTAAGCGTGTAAGTCATCTTACGTTGTGCAGCACGACCAAGGCGGAGAAAAAGGCGAAAAAACTAAATGTCTTTTTGCTAATTAGTAGCTCTAGAAACACAGCTGCGACTGCGAGCAAGATCCGTGGTATGATTGGCGGTTTTCGGTTGGTCTGCCGTTTTAGTTGGACCTACTACAGTGCTACATGGGGCAAATCGAAGCCGGGAAGGGAGGAATAATGAAAGCGGAGCACTAGGAGAAGGTGGACTTGTTTGTTTGCTCATTAGGAAAACAAGGAACCCAAGACAGAGAATGTGGACTCGCCTTTCGTTATTGCAACATTGTTATGACGAAGATCGACATGGGGTGGTCATGGCCAGTCGTTTTCGGCCATCTTTTGCCTTGTGGGTGCTAGCCATGCACATGACGTCGTGCGATCTGATGCGATCATGGTTGTAGTAGTAATTATCTGCGGAACACCTTGGCCACCTCAGGATGGGCGAAGAGGTCTATCCGAGTTATACGTAGCAGACAAAATCGTGAGAGTCTCATCCCCGGCGCGCTCATCTAATAAGATATATAGAATCTCATGGAGTAAAACACCATGGGTATAATCTACAATTGAGTTGACAAAGCAAGGCATGATGTACTGTATACATTGTGGATATATATACTTTCGGGGTAAAGCTTGACAAGGCTAGATATACTATCCGAGTTACACATGGCCATTTTGATATCCGCAAAGCCTTAGCTGGTTGGTGGACAAAGGAGGTGTCTCCCCCGCGAAGAAAGAAAGAGGTGTGCGTGGATTCTACAAGATGCATGCCCCGGCCCCTAGCTAGCCAGATGCTTCTTGTCAACAACAAAGCGATACGATGTAACCAATACCATCTCCGGAACCTAGCGGTGATGATTGTGGCCACATGATCCATCCATCCTAGTAGGATAATATGGCAACTTTGCTGCTGGCAGTTCTGACGCTAGCTTGGCCGAATTGAAACTGAGAATACGGTCGAGAACTAGGCGCACGCAGGCAGGAGACAAAAGAAAGAAAGATGGCAATATAGTACTAGTAGAGTAGACGCGGGACAAGCAAAGTCCGGCTCTTCTTTCCTTGTCCATCTCGTGTCGACCGACCCACGTCGCAGATTGTCTGCCAAGTTAGGTCGTTGCCGCGCCGAACCTTCCTTTGCGTTCGTGTAACTGAAAGCCGCCGCCGCCGCAGCCGCTGATCCCGACTGGAGCATGCTGCGTCTCTAAGCCATCTTGCTAATTGATGGCTGACGCACGTAATTCTCATGGCCTGAAATGCATCCATCAGACCATCACTACGAAGGTTCGGCGGGTACGGTTGTTGTTTCACACCAAGGAAATGATGCTACAACACAGTGAGCGTCTCGTCTCGTCTTATCGTGAGTTGATCCCTTCCCTTATCACTTATCACACGGTAGCTGGAATGGAACGAGGTCGACTTATCAACGACGGCTGCGCAGAAGCGCACGTCCTAACAACTCATAAATCCACCTCACCGGACCAAAATTGAGCAATCGAATCGTACAAGTGTTAGGGCAACTCCAACGCATGACCCATCCTGCCCGCATTTGTTCGTTTGAGGCAAAGCGGACGGATGACTCAACCCAATGCACGGCCGCATCCGTTATGTCCGTTTGACGCCCAGCCCGCCTCATTTTTAACGCAAACATGCGTTCCGTTCGCGTCCACACGAATGCCGAACGAACGGGCACGCGCTTGCTCCTCGCCCGCCTTGGGGACGCACGACGATCGTCCACCTACCTCCTACGCCCAAAATTAATGCACACGCATGGCGAGCCCCGGCTGTTATTCACACGGGCGGAGGATCGTCGTCCTTCTTAATGTGAAAGGCGTGGACCAGTCAGTCCACAACTTCCACTTCCTGGCCGGCCTGCCTCCTCGAGCCCCGACACGAGCAAACCCTAGCCACCACCGTCGCACCCCACTCGCCCTCCTCCCCGTCGGCACTATGGGCTGGCATTGGATCGACAAAGGGAAGCATGACCACGAGGCCGGCTCCTCCTCTGGCCGACGCCGCTCCAGCAGGTTCATGCCGCCCACACCACCTGCTCCGCCAGCTTTCAAGATCGTGCCGTCGGCGGCCGGGCATCGCGACAGGCCATACATCCACGTCGATGTTTGCTGGAGTTACTGGAAGACGGCGATGCCATTGCCATTGGGAGATGTTCACCTGCCAAACAACTGGCATCTCTCTGCCGACCGCGTGTTGATCCCTCCAGTGCCCGTGAGCGGCCGCGACCGCCGCGTGGAGATCAACCGACGCCGTGCCCGCCTGCCACCGGATCTGCTGGAGGACCCCATGTACGCCATAGATTCGCCATTGTGGGATATGTGGTTCCGTGATGAGCACGACCTGCGCCGACAATCTTTTTTGGCCGGTCGTCCTCCTAGCCCGCACCGCCCGCGTCCTCCTCGTGCTGACAGCCCTCCCCAAACGCGGGGTCGTCGGTGTGTGCGCGGAATCATGCCGACGCCTTCTCTGTCCCCGTCCCCGCCATTGCCGCCGCCCATGACCGAGGAGGAGGAGGCCTGCCTCATGAGGCGGGTCATGGAGGACTCCATGGCCACCCATGATGAGCGACAATGGGATGGACTGGAGACGGCGCTGGCCCTCTTTGCGGTCGGCGACGTCGCCATCCCGGAGCTGGATCTCGACATCAAGGAGGAGGTCGTGGAGGAGCCGACCATCGCCGTGTGGAACCCTCGTCTTATGGGTCAGCGATGGAGTTGGTCGTGCACGACGGCGGAGATGGCCGACTCGGTGGGCGTCCGCCCATGGTCAACCACGCCGACGCGGTCACCAGAGCAGGAGCAGGAGCCACGGGAGGAGGTTGCCCAGGCGCTGCCGGCGCTTCCGTACAGGCAGAGGCCGCCAGTGCACCTTTGGCAGCCACCTCCTTACATCGACCTCGCCAGCGACGACGACGAGTAGGACAGCGGCTCCTGAAGACGACCGTGGCCACCGGCGACGGGCCTATTTCTAGTGTTTATGTCTTTTATTATGTTTTAGTTTAATTAAGACTTGTGTTCAACTTCGGTACTATGGATGTGTGGCCGTTCATGTTTATATTTATGTTTTTCATATTATTTCCTAGTTTCTTATTTTTGGGGGGCAAAAAAAATGAAGTCCACAAACCCGGACAGTTTGGGACGAGGCGTGCCGGTTGGGCGCACCGATGGCCGCACGATCGCAAGTGAACAGACATGTATGTTTTCCTACCCCAAACGAGCGAAAAACGAACGAACCGAACGTCTGCTTGGGGTCGTGCGTTGGAGTTGCCCTTACCTTAAGGTTACTTTTTTTGTGAGAAATTTCCGTTCTATTCATCTTCAATCAAGTCAGTACAAAGACAAAGGTAATAAAAATTACAACCAGGTCCATGGACAACCTAGCGAGGACTACCAACACTGAAGTGAGCTGAATGCGCGCCACCGTCTTTGCCCCTCCCTCACCAAAGCTAGGCAAACCTTATTCTAGCAGACAGTCAGGAAGTCGTGTGCCAAGGACCCATAGGACCAGCGCATCAAAACAACAACCATCGCCGATGAAAAAGTCATAGATAAGGCAGATCAATCATGTAAACTCACAAACAAAGACGAATGAAGATGAGATCCAAACAGATCCATTGAAGACCAGTGCTGATCGAATCCCGCGAGATCCAACGAAGACGCGCCTCCACACGCCCTCCAATGACGCTAGACGCACCAGCAAGACAGGGATAGAACGTGAGAGATATTATTCCGACTGAGGGGCATCGCCGCCGCCACACAACCCCAACCAAGAGGCTGAACCTAACAAGAACGGGAATGAGATCCTACGACCGGCAGGGGTCTGGGGTCCTCTGCACCTTCATAGCCCAAAGGCCATTGAAGATGGGGGTAAACCGGCGGCGACGCCCAAGGGAGGAGGAGGAGAGCCTATGGTATTTTATTGTGGAGGAGGAAAGAAAAGACAATTGCTACTTTAAGAGCATTTATAGCCGGGCATCCCAAATCGGCCCCAAACGGCCGGGCAGACGGCCTGGTCATTGATCGGTCATGAAAATTCAACCCAGACAGGCGCCTCAAACGTCCGGGCTGACCGGCACCCCTCATATCCAGCTCAAATGTGAGGCGGATATGGGGGTGTCCGGGCACGTCCGCCACATCGGACTGACGATGGAGTCCCACGCGGAATCGCTCGAAAACCCACCAGTCCGACGATTGTCTCCCCTGGTGGGAGGTGTGAATGCCGCGTGTCGCCGCTCCGGCTCGCCGCCAGCGTGAGACCATCCACCTCCTCTCTCCTACCCCGCCGCTCTTCCCATGCTCTCCGGCTTCTATTGGGAATTGTTGCATGGAAAACAAAAAAAATTCTACGCAGACGCAATGATCTATCCATGGAGATGCATTGCAATGAGAGGGGGAGAGTGTGTCTACGTACCCTCGTAGACCATAAGCAGAAGCATTTAACAATGCGGTTAATGTAGTCGAACTTATTCACGCACCAACCGATCAAGTACCAAACGTACGGCACCTCCGCGTTCTCCACACGTTTAGCTCAGTGACGTCCTCCGGCTTCTTAATCCAGCAAGATGGCAAGGTAGTAGATGAGTTTCGGCAGCACGACGGCGTGGTGATGGTGATGGTGAAGTGATCTTCATAGGGCTTCGCCTAAGCACTACGAAAATATGACCGGGAGTAAAAATGACGGAGGGGAGC